>NC_059385.1:12390000-12550000 GCF_019703515.2 Myxocyprinus asiaticus | reverse complement strand
ACCTACTACCTCCTTTCACTCTTTTCCTAGTATGGATCTAAGATCCCCCTCTAAGAATATCTGTGCACTGTTACCAAGGAGACCACACACTCACATCCTATTGTATTTTTGGGAACAATTAGTGTACCAAAGACTTGTTATTTTGTTTTATCTCTGCCTTGTCTTTTCATTTTCTACATGACTTTTTGACTACTTGAGGTATTTAGTGTGAATGTGAAAGATTTAAAACAAGCAAGAGTCAATGGAACACAATGCTTATATATACAAATTGAATTATCCAGAAAACATTTTCAACCATTTGTACTAAACCATGATTTCATATCTTAGCAAAGAGAGCAACTGCTCAGTCTGGTGGTTAGTTGTAGTATTGCAAGTCATGGTAACTCCATAACCCTGTTTCAAAGAGTGACCTAAAATGAACATATGTATCTTTTGAACAGTTTACTTGGGTTATCTCACCTAACTAGATATTTAAACAGATTTGATTATAAGTTCTTCCACTTCTTTACATTTTGTCTAACCAAAAAATCTTGTTCAACAGATCTTTAGGTCAAGCCTCACACGTGTTATCAGATGGAATTTTGAAACTGTTCCCCAGTATGTAATTGTAAACAAGCAAATCGGTTCCTGATACAGTGCTGTATGACTGCTAGTGTTAGTGAGACTTCCCAAATGCAATATGACATATGATCAGGGTTGGGAGGGTTACTTTTGAAATGCATTCCACTACAGATTACAGAATACATGCTGTAAAATGTAATTTGTAACATATTCCGTTAGATTACTCAAGGTCAGTAACGTATTCTAAATACTTTGGATTACTTCTTCAGCACTGGTAGATTTTTTCACTTGTTTTGACTATAAAAACTCTGCCAGTAAAACAAAATACACATGTTAAAAATACATTCTCTGAAAACCCTAAATATCTTATGCAGTGTTGTTTCTAAAACAAGATAAATCAAATTTATCTCGTTTTAAGGATTTTTAGATATTTTTACAGGAAAACAATAAAAAAAAAAGTATTATCAAGAATATGATTTTTGCCCTAATATCAAAGGTCTTACTAGAAAAAAAGAAATTATGATCTAACGTGAATTTTCTTGATAAAAAAATATGATTGTGCCTGGTAACGTGCATGTAAAATGGCTTTATTAGGTTTATTTCTATTTCTTCTGCTCCAAACTTACTTCAAACTTATTTCTCTGTCTGCTCGTATGAATGTAACACTTCATAAGAAACTGTTTCACCGCTGTTCAAATGCACTTTGGATCACATCATTTATGTGTACAAATGTTTTCCATCTGAAAGGACTAAATATTAAATGAAACAAATGACAATAAAATGCAAAGTAATCTCTTCAGTAATCAAAATACTTTTTGAATGTAACTGTATTCTAATTACCAATGATTTAAATTGTAACTGTAGTGGAATACAGTTACTTATATTTTGTATTTTAAATACGTAATTACATGTATTCCGTTACTCCCCAACCCTGCATATGATATATGCAAACTAAAATGGATGCAGTTCGTGAAGCCCATTTCATCATGCTAAACCAAAAGACGAGTAAGAGGCCGTTCACACTGAATATGTTTTTGCACCTGTCTGCGATGCTTTTCCATTGTTTTTCTAAGCAAGCATCTTTGACCGTTGCGCAGCACCTCACACAGGTGTGGCGTATTTTTTAGATGCCACATCAAGATATACATTTGTTTTTTTTTTTAAACGCATATCGAGACACTTGCATTGTGCTTATTTCATGGCATAGCTTTCAAACATTCCCATGTTGGTCCAGGCAAATTTATACTGGTTAGTAGCCATTTTAGCTTAGCTCAGTCTTGCTGGTTAAGCTAATCAAGAAGTCTTGTTGGCATAGGCGTCATTTACGGGTGGGACAGGTGGAACATGTCTCTACCACTTTTTGCCTTTGCCGAATTGTGTCCTCAATACTTTTTGAAAAACGCTTTCGTCAGGTAAGTGTCAAATGCAGAGGAAACATCTACAGTTCTTGAGCTGGGTTTTCCATTTCATTAGTGTGTGTTGTAATAAGTGGCGATCCAACACTAGAGTTTGTTATAATGAGTGCTCGTAGCGGCTGTTATCAGTGATGTTGATTGACAGCAGGGGCCGATGTTCTCTCGTGCACACAGACGTGTGCTCTATTCACTCTGCTGATGAGCAACTGTCACTCCTTTCCAGTTAATTTGCAAAGCAAAATGCAAACAGATGTTCCCCCTCATGATATACATCTAATAATGTACAGATGCAATCTTCATTTATTAAATTATATTAGGGTGGATAAAATCCCAGAACACTAGAGGTGAAAACTTTATCATGAGACCAACTGGTCATTCTAGATAAATTTATGCTGAATGAATTTATTCACTGACTAACAAAATCCCAGCACTGACCAAGTTAGATAAATGGATCAAGTTATCAAATTTAATTATTACTTTAATTATCAAGAAAGACTATTTTTAAAAACAATAAAATCTTTTTTGACATTATCTAATTAACATTCATTAGTTTTGCCACCCCCCACCCCATAACCTTCCCACCACTTTTTAAAACAAAGTGATGCCTATGCTTGTTGGAACACAAGCACATAATCACCCTATTCTGAAGACCACCACACAAAACAATATATGCTGCTGACTAGCTCGGCTGCATAACAAAACAGATGGGATGTGAGGTTGTTTATTGAAGGGTTAGAGTTAAAAAAAAAAAAAAAGAAGCCTGACAGAGACACATTTCAGACAAGCACTTACTATAAAACACCAATTATAAGTAAGGAATAATTGACGACGGACCATTCAATTATTGAAAAATAATGCACACCTGAGGTGGTAATGTGGTCATGACGCGCAGCAGAGTTACACATCGGCAGTGTTGGGTAATGTTACTTTTAAAAGTAACTCGTTAGAATATTGCGTTACTCCTTAATAAAGTAACTTAATTAATTAAAAAGTTATTTTTTATGGAAAGTAAAGTGTTACTTTTGCATTACTTTTTTCTCACAGCCACTTCTGCTATGCAATGCATTCTCTACAAATAAGCCATGCATTGAATACAAGTGACATTACAGGTCATGCTAGCTACTGTACAACACTCATGTCAAAACAACATAGTAAACAAAGTAATGACGTGAAGACCTACTTTCATATTTAGAAAATAGGTCTTCACATCATATTTATAATAAAGAATCAGTAACATGACTATGCATGATTTGTTTTTCCATCAACATGGCAGCCAATATGAATAATGAAGAATAACTACTGTCTTACCTAAAGCAGCAAAGTCCAACACTTGAACCTGCATCATATCTGTCACCATGTGCTGTGACCATCGACAATGTCAGAGTCACCTTAAAATGTTTTTCAAAAGTCAGGATAAAATTCAGTGGGGAATGCCAGCCAAACATGTTCAAGGCATAAGTCTGATGAATAAATGAATATTTTTCACTTAAGTCATCTCAGTGCACGCTTGTTTTGAGTTGATCCACGGTGCATACAGACGCCACAACTTCAAAGGTGCATGTTGATACAACTTGAATGGAATCGTTTTTAATGCTACCAAAATGTCATAAAAACAGTTTGTTTCATGAATCAAACTACTTGTTTATTATAAACCAAAAATTTAGAATATTTTTAGAAACTAAGACATTTTCTCTGTGTACACAATCGATGTAGAACGTTGCTCAGAGCCACAGATTCAGAGTCTTTTCTCATCCTATTCTCCCAGTTAAGGGGAGCTGTAACGCGGAGCAGTTCGGCTGCATATGTCAGTGAATTGAGCGAGTATTTCACTCTGTGTATCATGTCGTGGCCAGTGGAAGACTAGTCATATAATCCCTCTGCTTAAACGTGTTTACTGATTTTTTAATGCAGCGTGTATTAACACATGAATCAATCACGTTTCACTCAAACAAATGTTGACCTCATATTACGCTAAAACACGAAATGCGCATGTGCATGATCGAGTTGATTGACAGGCGATGTCTGTATCTAAAAGGTGATTGGCTCTTTTACCTGCAAGGCGGGACTTCCTTTCTACATCCATTGACTGTTGGGTGCAAGAGCTTCTTGGTTGGGTGTTCCAGTATCTCCCATTCATTTAAATAGAAGTGACTCGTCGCTGCTAAATAGTCTCTAGCCTCAAACTCTATAGAACTACAATGCCCATCATGCACTACGTCTCCTCCCCGAAGTTTGCACACTTTTACTTTTACTGATTTCACGCAATACAGGGACAGTAGATGTGTACAAAAGCAACGCGTTACTTTATTTCAAATGTAACTCCGATATGATGGTCTAAAATAAAAAAATATTGCGTTACTTGTTACTCGAAAAAGTAATCTGATTACGTAATGTGCATTACTATTACCGCGTTACCCCCAACACTGCACATCTGGTGTGCATTATTTTTCAATAATTCAACGGTTATATCTGTGGAAAGAACTCTCGCGTGAGGGTTCTTTCTACAGATAGAAAATGATATTTCGGATAACATAGAAACTATTGCATTGATCAAGTCGTGTGGGTGTGGCTCTGTTTGTTGGTCATGACTCGTGTGTTTGTGCTTGTGTGTGTGTGTGTGTGTGTGTGTGTGTGTGTGTGTGTGTGTGTGTGTGTGTGTGAGTGCGGGCGCGCATGTATGTGCCACTGTTGTTGTGGGTGCAAGCGAAATAGAGATAGAGAGAGGGAGCACAAAGGCACTTTTCAACAGAAATTGAAATAAATTCAGGATATTATAGGCATTGTTTGTCATTCTTATCCAATGTACTTAACCACTGTCTTTGTTTTAATTTTTATTTCGCTGTGGTAGCATGTACAGCTCTTTGAAATAACTGAAATTATTTGCCGAAGTGATATATAAACCATTATGCGGTCAAGACCTGGAACTACTTCATAGCAGTGCGTTTACTTGAAAAATAATTGCACACATTAGAATGTCTGTCAACCACTCAGAATCAAGCATTTAACAGACCTGTGGTATAAAAGGGTATAAAGCAGAACACTGATGCTGAATTGTGATCAACTGCTCTGTCTGGTGGTTAACTGTAGAATTAAAAGGCAAGACCATCCTGTTTAAAGAGTGACCTAATGTGAACATAATGTGAACTGTTTTGTGTTTGTAGCACTAAAGGTTGAGGTAAATGGGTTTGAGCTGTCTTTATTTTATCTGCATTAAAAGTCACACAAACACACACAGACACACACACACAGTTGCACACAACTTCTCAGCCACCAGATGTATATAGAAGCAAGCCTTATCTAAAACGAATGTGACACTTTTGACCCGCTTGACTGAACTTGGCCAGTCGGGGATTACTGCTTGAAGTAAAACTCAAATTTATATTTATGAATGTGTGTAGACAGTCAGTAAACAGTTTAAAGCCATAATAATGGAATCTGTTAAATGCATTCAATTTTGCATTTAAAATTATCCCAGACCATTTCCAACTTTTAAACACATCTAGCATTTTGCAACATTTAAAGAGGAATTTCAGGGTAATGTTATTATCAAAGAAAATCAAAGCATGACATACAGGTGTGTCTCTCAGTTGCTGTGATTGAATGGACAATATTTTATATTTTAGTGGAGAAAATTAGATGCCCAAGAGTAAATCGTGTCTGAACATATATGTAGCCAAGTGGAAAATTTCATTTAATTAAACATAGTTTTGCAGAGTTTTTCGACACCTGCTTTCTGGCACTCTCTCATGTTAGAGACGTAAGAGAATACATTGTGCAAGAGAGCTCCCAGTTTTGTTCATTGGTTGAGAATTCTTTGGGTAAATATAAAATTCTAGACAAAATTCTTATAAATTGCATTGGATATAAGTTCAGAAGAGTTGTATGTTAAAATGTAGTGTTTGTTATGGATTATTTTTGAAGGATGCATATGGATTGCATGTGTGGAGTTTGACCACGTTTTCCACACATTTAGAATGAATCATATCTTATTTAATGATTTATAGCACATAATGTTTTCCAGTTGAGTGAATAAGCGTAATATGTGTTATATGTGAAAACGTGTAATGAGAATTCCATTGTTTTAAACTGTTATGCATGTCCTTAAAGCCTAGTTAAAAATGCATAAAATGATTTGAGTGATTTAAGCATGTGTTAAATGCATAAATTACTGTAAGTATTTAAGCATGCGTTAAATGCATAAGATGCTTTGAGAGGCTTGAGCAAGTACTTAAGTGCATAGGGTGCTGTGAATGATATAAGCATGTATGTGTTGAGGCATGTGGGTAGGCTAATGCACTGTTTGTGTTTTCATTTAACATTGGCCTCTACCATATTTCGTTGTACCTTATTTAATTTTTTGTATTTCATTTCCATTTTACTATTTTTTTTTTTTTTTTTTTTTTACATTTATACTATGGACTGCTGTTTTTTTCTTTTTCTTTTTTAAAACAGCCGGTTTTAGCTGGAGCAGCACACAATTTTTTAATCTGAACTCTAACACAAACGAGATTTCAGAGCTTTAATTTAGGAAAAGATTGTCTGTGGATAATGACAGTAATTTTGGTCTGTTCCTCACAAAAAAAAAAAAAAACAAAAACAAAAAAACAAAAAAAACCTTTGTATGGCTTCAGAAGACTTGGAATATTGTGCAGGTGTCATATTGATGTCCTTTATGGTCTTTTAATGGTTGTTTTTTTTCTTCACATAAAAAAAAAAAAAAATAAAAAAAATATCCACAGGCAAAAATGAAATTATAGGCATTTGATAAGAGTAAATAATGTGACAGATTATCAGATGGTAAGTAAATAATGACAGTGACTCATCTTTGGATAAATTACTCCATAGTAAACAAAAATGTGAACTTTCACATGTCAACCTTCAAAATGAAAGTGTTAAAGTGATAGTTAATTTACATCAGATTTTTAGAAAAATATATTAAAGAAGGTCATACACATCTAGCATTAGGGTGAGTAAATGATTAGAGAATTTTAATTTTTGGATGAACTAACCCTTTAATGAATGTCAAGAACTGTTTTGTTACAAAGGTAAATAAAAAAAAAAAAGAAAGGGGGGGGGGGTGGTAAGTGGTTTGTTTATCAAGGAGAGATTGTGTTTTGTTTTGCTGAGAATTTACCTGAAAAATTATGGTTAAAAGAGGGCAAAGATAAATCCCCCTGCAAAGCTCAAAAACATACATTGAGCAGCTTCTCTGGTGGTAACAGCTGTTTGCCACCTGTTGTTGTTGCTTTTTTATGCTCTTTTCCCAGCTGTACACCACAAGGTTTTGCAGACGTGTTCTGTAAATCACAACTGTATGCCTCAGAGCCCAGTGCATCTGCTTTATGCCAGGTGTCTATGGGATATACACACACCTTATATATTTTCACATTAACACACACCCACACTTGGAGATTCCAACTGACTGGTATGAATAAGGCTTGTGGCCAATCTCTCAACATGCAAACTGCATCAGAGCAACAGCTCTTGCAAAGTCGTCAGTTTATTTGGTGTTCTGCCTATGCAGCAAAGAAGTGATGGCAGGGTAGAAAAGAGAGATTAAAAGGTTGCAGGAAAAAAGAAATTGTGATTCATTTCACAAAATAGGCTCACTTTGTGCATACGTAACTGTTCAGCCTATAGTTTATTATTGAATGTCTAAAAAGGTAATTCAAGAAATGTGACCATATTTTTAAACCTGTGTTGCCCCAAGTGCAGTGTGTTCTCATTACACTTTTGTAAACCTGCCATGCAGAGGCACTGTTTATCCCTGGGGAAAGAAAGGTTTAAGATTAAGTTTTTTCTCTATATTTTTGTATCCATATTATAGTACCTCTCTGTCCTGAACTAACATCACTAAACCTTCTAGAGAGTGATACCAGTCACTCTTTAGTCAGAAAGGTGATTGGCTATCTTTGGATCAATGACAAATAGATGTCCAAGAGAAAATCGTGTCTGAGCATACAGTTGTAGTCAAAAATATTGGCACCCATGATAAATATGAGCAAAGAAGGCTGTCTTTATTGTTTACTCTTTTGATCTTTCATTCAAAATATTTACAAAAAACAACAAACAACTTATTTGTTGTTATTTATCAAACAACTGCAAACACAACAAAAGTTTTATTAAAAAACATTATTTTTGTCAAATATACACTACCGGTCAAAAGTTTTGAAATACTTGACTGAAATGTTTCTCATGATCTTAAAAATCTTTTGATCTGAAGGCGTATGCTTAAATGTTTGAAATTAGTTTTGTAGACAAAAATATAATTGTGCCACCATATAAATGTATTTCATTATAAAACTAAAATTTAATAAAAAAATAAAAATAATTTTGTTTTTGAAATTGATGACTTTGACCGAATAATAAAGAAAAGCAGCCAATAATTGCCCAACATAGATGGGAACTCCTTCAATACTGTTTAAAAAGCATCCCAGGGTGATACCTCAAGAAGTTGGTTGAGAAAATGTCAAGAGTACATGTCTGCAAATTCTAGACAAAGGGTGACTACTTTGAAGATGCTAAAATATAACACAGTTTTGATTTATTTTGGATTTTGTTTAGTCACAACATAATTCCCATAGTTCCATTTGTTATTTCATAGTTTTGATGACTTTACTATTATTCTAAAATGTGAATAAATAAATAAATAAATAAATAATTTTATAATAAAGAATAAGTGTTTCAAAACTTTTGACCAGTAGTGTATGTGTGGCACAATTATTAGCACCCTTTAATTCAATACTTTGTGCAACCTTCCTTTGCCAAGATAACTGCTCTGAGTCTTCTCCTATAATACCTAAGGAGGTTAAAGAACACATGGCAAGGGATCTAGGACCATTCCTCCATACAGAATCTATCCAGATCCTTCAAATTTCAAGGTCCATGCTGGTGGACTCTCCTCTTCAGTTCACCCCACAGGTTTTCTGTGGGGTTCAGGTCAGGGGACTGGGATAGCCATGGCAGAACCTTGATTTTGTGGTCAATGAACCATTTTTTGTATTGATTTTGATGTTTGTTTTGGATCATTGTCCTGCTGGAAGATCCAACCACGGCCCATTTTAAGCTTTCTGGCAGAAGCAGTCAGGTTTTGATTTTTTATCTGTTGGTATTTGGTAGAGTCCATGATGCTATTTATCCAAACAAGATGTCCAGGATCTCTGGCATGAAAACAGCTTCACAACGTTAAAAATTCATCAACTTATGTAACCGTGGGCATGAGGTACTTTTCCATATAGCTCTGGTGTTTGCTGCAAAAAAGCTCTTTTTCTTTTTTTTTTTTTTTTTTTTGTTGTTGTTGTTTTAAATGACCATAGAACCCAGTATCATTTAAAGTTCCAGTAGTGTCTGGCATACTGAAAACACTTGAGTTTGTTGTTGGATGACAGCAGAGGCTTTTTTCTTGAAACCCTTCCAAACAACTTGTGGTGATGTAGGTGACCTGTGATTGTAGTTTTGGAGACTTTCTGACCCCAACACCCAACTAATTTCTGCAATCTCCAGCTGTGATCCTTGGAGAATTTTTGGCCACTCAAACCATCCTCCTCACCGTGCATGGAGACAATATAGATTTACGTCCTTTTCCAGGCCGATTCATAACGTCTCCAATTGATTGAAACTTCTGAATTATTGCCCTGATGATGGAAATGAGTATTTTCAATGCTTTAGCTATTTTCTTATAGCCACTTCCTATTTTGTGAAGCTCAACAACATTTTGCTGCACATCATAACTATATTCTTTGGTCTTACCCATTGTGACGGATGACTAAGGGAATTTGGCCTGTGTGTTACTTCATTTATACCCATGTGAAAAAGGAAGTCATGGCTGAACAAATTCATGTTCCTAATCACCCAGGTGTACTAAAAAATTTAAAATATGAATGGGAATATACTTCAGATATATTTTACTCATAAGAATTTCTAGAGGTGCCAATAATTGTGGAAAATGTGTTTTGGAGATAAATATTTATTTAATTATGAGATTCCCCCCCTTCAATTAATTTACTTCAATTAAAGGATAGATTTTTGTGAATATTTTGAATGAAAAATCAAAAGGATAAACAATAAAGACATATTTTTCACAGCCTTCTTTGCTCATATTTACCAAGGGTGCCAATATTTTTGGCACAACTATATATGTAACCAGGTGGAAAATGTTATGTAATTTAACTCTAGTCATAAATTGGACGTGGCCCCTGTAAGAACCGGAGTTTTGCGACACCTGCTTTCCAGCACTTTCTCATGTTGCGCATGTGTGCTGGTTGGAGGTATACTATGTGCAAGAGAGCTCCCAGACTTTTTCATCAGTTGAGAATTCTTTGGATAAATATAAAATTCTACACAAAATGTTGTTAAATTGCATTAAATATGTGTTCACAAAAGTTGTATGTTAAAACTGAGTGTTTGTTATGGATCATTTTTAAAGGATGCATATGGATTGCATGTGTGGAGTTTGACCACGTTTTAGCACACATATGAGGATCTTATTTAATGATTTATAGCCCTGAGTGTATTCCGGATTAGTGAATAAGTGTAATACATGTTATATGTGAAAATGTGTAATGAGAATTCTATTGTTTGAAACTGTTATACATGTCCTTAAAGCCTGGTTAAAAATGCATTAAAGACTTTGAGTGATTTAAGCATGTGTTAAGGTGACGTATGCTGAAGTATATGGGTAGGATAATGCCCTATTTGACAAAACCGCGACTCATCAGTGAAGAACACTTTTTGCCAGTCCTGTCTGGTCCAGCGAAGGTGGATTTGTGCCCATAGGTAACATTGTTGCCGGTGATGTCTGGTAAGGACCTGCCTTACAACAGGTCTACAAGCCCTCAGTCCAGCATCTCTCACCCTATTGCGGACAGTCTGAACACTGATGGAAGAATTGTGTGTTCCTGGTGTAACTCAGGCAGTTGTTGTTGCCATCCTGTACCTGTCCCGCAGGTGTGATATTCAGATGTACCAATCCTGTGCAGGTGTTGTTACACGTGGTCTGCCACTGCGAGGACGATCAGCTGTCCTTCCTGTCTCCCTGTAGCGCTGTCTTAGGCTTCTCACAGTACAGACATTGCAATTTATTGCCCTGGCCACATCAGCAGTCCTCATGCCTCCATGCAGCATGCCTAAGGCACGTTCACGCAGATGAGCAGGGACCCTGGGCATTTTTCTTTTGTATTTTTCAGAGTCAGTAGAAAGGTCTCTTTAGTGTCCTAAGTTTTTATAATTGTGACCTTAATTGCCTAACGTCTGTAAGCTGTTAGTGTCTTAACGACCATTCCACAGGTGCATGTTCATTAATTGTTTATGGTTCATTGAACAAGCATGGAAAACATTGTTTAAACCCTTTACAATAAAGATCTGTAAAGTTATTTGGATTTTTACAAAATTATCTTTAAAATACAGTGTCCTGAAAAAGGGACGTTTCTTTTTTTGCTGAATATATATATGCAAACAGCTGTCAGAATAAAACCCCCAAAAGATATTTTTGTATCCCGTGCTTTCTTTACAACCCACCGGCTACATATAAAACACAGGTTTTTAGAAATGTAGCCATAATGTAACTGCTCAATTCAACCATTTAACAAAATAGTAAGCATATTTCAAATATATAACGATGAAATTGCAAATAAAAAATATATAAAGCAATTTCATCGTTATATATTTGAAATATGCTTACCTTGACACAGTCATGATGTTCTACAGGGGTCCTCTCTGTATCATAATTTCCTGTTTTGTGATTTGTGTGGGTGCTTCTCAGTCGGAAGGCTGTAGCCTAGGCTGGATATGTCGGCTGCCACGTCATCAAGCACTGTCGAAGACCTTCTCAACAGTGAGGACCCTTGGAAGGCAGCCTAGTTTCGCAGCCTTCGTTCACCGTATTTTGGAGGATGCATCAAGTGCATCCATTGTGGCCTTCAATCACCCACAATCCCTTGCACATGTTCCAATTTATTAATACAAAATTTGGAAAATGAGTCCTTCTGCATGCTACTACTGCACGACTGCACTGTCCTGGTTTTTCCTCCATATCTACAAAGAACTTGTAGAGGATCAGCACAATTTTCACATCTGTCATCTTCGATGCCGCTTGTTCTCTCTTCAAAGTTTTTATGTCGTGACCGCGGTGGCTGTAGCATGTGCACTTACTAGACCATCTCATTCTAGTGCTAAATGCTGAGGAGGGGCCTAGCCTACAGCTTCAGAAGGATTTGTCTAAGAAGGACACAGTCTAACTAGGCTGCAGCCTTCCTATTGAAAAGCACCTATTATCACATGACAAAAACAATGGCTTCCTGCATCAGTTACAGGTGGCTGGTTAGCATGAGCAAGTTTCCCCCTGCTGGTAGATGCCATAACTACCATTCTCCGGGCAAAATGCATATTTCTCCATTGACAGCTAGAAGTAGCCATGTATTCTGATTAAATAAAATGTTTGCAAGATAAATTTCCCCTCTGGCTAATACAGCACAAACACACTTTTCAAGCAAAGTGTTTAAAAAAACAAGTTTGTTAGGTTTCAATTCTAAAACAATACTGTAGATATATTGTTCAAAATTAAGAAAAGTATTTCGACACTTTCTGGTTGTCAAACTTAGTAGAACATGTCCAAATTTAAAGGAGTAGTTCACCCAAAAATGAAAATTATCTCATCATTTACTCACCCTTATTACATCCCATAAGTGTATGAATTTTTTTCATCACCAGAACACATTTGAAGAAAAATAAAAAAATATATCAGCTCAGTAGTTCCTTAAAATGCAAGTGGATGGTGATCAGACTTTTGAAGCTCCAAAAAAAACAGACAGTCAGCATAAATTTCATCCATACAACTCCAGAGGTTAAATCAATGTCTTCTAAAGTGACATGATTTCTTCTGGTGTGAAAAAGATAAATATTTAAGTACTTTATAACTCTAAATAATCACTTTTGGTCAGCAGTGGTATGCGGCTGTGACGTAATTGCATTGGCATGTGAGACAAGCGAGAACTGATGCAGGTGCGACACACCCGGAAGAACAGTGCTGTTTACAAGTGAGTAGGAGGAACACTGTACAGAAGCATTGTTTGTTTTGGTTTAGATCTGTATTTGTGTCTGGGTTTTTTTTTTTTTTACTCACAGTGGTGCATTTGTGTGCTTATCCTGGATGTCTTATCTGAGAGGAGAATGTGAGATTGCGTCCGTAACATGGCAATGTGAACACGTCTCACGAGAGACCATGTGAACTCTCCGCTCTTGTGAAGCTTACCGGAAGCGATGATTTATAGTTATAAAGTAGCAATCTCGCATTAGAAGACATTAATTTAACTGCTGAAGTTGTAACGATGACGTTTATGCTGACTGTCTGTGATTTTTGGAGCTTCAAAAGTCTTATCACTAGGGCCTGGGTAGCTCAGCGAGTAAAGATGCTGACTACCACCCCTGGAGTCGCGAGTTCCAATCCAGGGCTTGCTGAGTGACTCCAGCCATGTCTCCTAAGCAATCATATTGGCCCGGTTGCTAGGGAGGGTAGAGTCACGTTGAGGTAACCTCCTCACTATAATGTGTGGTTCTCGCTCTCAGTGGGGCGCATGGTGAGTTGTGCGTGGATGCCACGGAGAATAGTGAGCAGCCTCCACACGTGGTACGTCTCTGCGGTAATGTGCTCAACAAGCCACATGATAAGATGCTTGGATTGGCGGTCTCAGACATGGAGGCAACTGAGATTCGTCCTCCGCCACCCGGATTGAGGCGAGTCACTACGCCACCATGAGGACTTAGAGCGCATTGGGAATTGGGCATTCCAAATTGGGGAGAAAAGGAAAAAAAAAAAAGTCTGATCACCATCCACTTGCATTTTAAGGACCTACTGAGCTGAGATGTTTTTCTGTTTTTCTTCAAATGTGTTCTGGTGAAAAAAGAAAGTCATACACCTGGGATATCATGAGGGTGAGTAGTAAAGTTTGAACTTGAGGGGAACTGACTGAGAACAGCTCTAGTGTCTTTTGTTCACAGACAATGTTTGTTTTGATATTTACTTATCTAATGCAATGACATTCATGCATTTTAAGTGTGACTTAAGTGTCCAAATACACTTTAAGGCCACTGTATATATCAGTCCCATATCATATAGGTAAATACTCAAAAATTGTGTAGATTTAACAGGGCCTGGACTTTAATTGTGCATTTTTAGCAATTCTCCAGTAGTTATTAGTTGTGACTTTGTACTCAACCTTGTTCCATCCTCAGGCTCTCACATGAGCAGTGAACAGGTGTTCCTCTTCTCTGCCTATTATCAGCCTCCAGACAGACAGATGTGAGACTGCTGAGAATAAGCAGGGAATATCGTCACCTTGTACACAGCTCTAAGCAGACTGTCATTCACCTTACCTTCCACTTTGTTGAGTGACTGCAAGGTCAGCATAATTTCCTTACAGGTTGACATTACACCTCTCAGATAACATTCATTCTACTTTCTGTCACGACTCAGGGACTTGATTACACCTTTAAAAGGATAGTTCACACAAAAATGAAAATTGTCATCATTTACTCATTTTCATGCCATTCAAAATCATGACTTTCTTTCTTGCGTGGAACTCAAAAGGAGCTTTGAAGAATTTTCACACTACTATCTGGGAACAAGAACAAGCAACATGATCACACAGGAGAGTTCCAGTACCCTAGGATCGGCAACATTATGCTAACTCACTGTCAAACGTCATCTCCTATCAGACATTTTTGCAACGGCTTCAGTGTGTTTACCTTCCCTTATGGTGCGACCAGAAGCATGTTGCGTCAGCCGCGTTGAAACCAGGAAGGAACCACGTTTGCACAATCAGTGATAAGTGTGATTCTGAGGTTGCATTTTTCCCTCTGACATTACATTCTTACTCCACTGATGGTTAGGTTTAGTTTTGGGGTTTAAAATAAAAATTCCTCGTCATGGTATTAAAGCCTGTTCAATTAAAAAAATACTCTCTTTACAACTCACTTTTGCCCCCATCTGTGGACATTACACCTGGAAAATGAAGCTCACCCATGCCCATATCTGCTAAAACAACAATTACCACTTTGGCCACTAGGGGCAGTGTTTCCAATTTCAGTAGGAACAGACCGATTTTGGCTAGACAAAACCATCTCTTTCCACTTTCACTGTGAGATCAGTCTGAGACTAAGTAAGACTTATGCACTCTATTCCAAGCTCTTGGAGTGTAATAGTATATCAGATTTATATCCATTTTGCACAGACACATTTATGTGGTCAAGAATGTGCATACCAAATCAGATAGCAATCCAGTCGATCAAGATAAATGAAGTGACCATGTGTAAATAGGCCCTAAAAACAGCTGTGCACTTGACTCAAATAGGCATTTCCTTTCACTTCACTTTGAAATGACAATTAACTCTGACAAGGGCACCTGAACCATAATACTTGTAAAGATACTTGCTCTGACCATATTTATGGAGAGTGTTGTGGAGAGTGCATCCATCTTCATGAAGCAGTCCCTTTAAAACAAGGACTGGGATATCGATCTTGTCATCAACTCATGCAGGGACCCAATAATTCACGTCATGCTAAGGTCTAGGTACTTTTCACCTTTCATTTCTGATCTGGTGAGCAGCTTTTAACAACAGTAATCAAGGTTCCCCAGGCAGCAGCAGTGCATGGCAATGGTTTTTGCTCATTGTTTTTTCTCTCCATCTCTTTTTCCCACAGACAGTTTTGCCATGTCCGCTTATTATAAGTAGCTTTGGACTTGAATTTTCTCTGTTTTCCATGAACATAGATACATTCTATTAGAATGAGTTGTGTCAGTTTATGCAGTATGTGGAAGTTTTTTATTATTATTTATTATTATTTAATAATAATTGAAAATACTTTACTCTTAGTCTTTGTAATGTATGTTTTCTTCAAGTTCATGGTACAATAAATTTGATCAATAAAATCCGACCAATGTTTGTTTTGGCAGACCAATATTTTTGCTTTTCTAGCAAGATCTGGCAACACTGCTCACAGCTCTTCTTCCTCAACATGATTAGGGATCCATCATGTTTGGTCTCTGAGCACAGTTTCTGGTTCCAACTCAACTCACCTGGCAAGTGCAGTATTCATCATCACACCAGTTCACTTCCCTTGATACCGCCACAAAAAGCTTCCATTAGTCATAATTGGACATTAGCGGGAGATCACTCGTAACGCTCACCCCTTAGTTTCGTAAGACAACAGATACAAAGAAAATGAACGAGTTGATGAGAGGAATAATTGGCTGTCGTTTTCCATTCCAACGTTAGTTCTCACCAAGCTCTCTGGAGAAAAGAGAGAATGTCAGCAGACCACAAATGCAAGAAGTGAGAAAAATGGGAATTTGAAAGGCAAAAGATGTCGGGCCCTAATTGGATAATGGGGCTGAATCACTCAAGAAAGATTTTAGATAGATGACTGAGTCTTGTGGAATTGTTTGTAAGGATGTGAGGGTAAGAGAGGCAAGTCTTCAGGTTGAAAAGAAGATATTTTTATTCAACAGTATTCTATTTTAACCAATTAAAGGGATAGTTCATTCCAAAATTTTAATTCTGTTATAATCGGGGGCGGATTTAGAAATGGGTGACTTGTTGGGGGGGTGGGGGTTTGTTGTTGTGGCACGAGACGGCCACACAGACTAGTGAGCGCCCTGAAGTCCACCAGCCATCTCATCTCCCATCTTTTGTTAGCGGGGGTGGGGCTGAAGTGGATTTCACCCAGGGCACCATACGGGCTAGAACCGCTACTGGTTATCATTACTCACCCACATGTTCCTCCAAACCTAAAGGACTTTCTTTATTTCATGGAACACAATAAAGGGTTATGAAGAACGTTAGTCTCATTCACCATTCACTTGTATTACATCTTTTTTGGCCTTACAATTAAAGGGAATGAAAGTCAATTTCATTTTTTTTTTTTTTTTAACAATCTCTTTAATTCCCAGCATATTTGCACAATCTTTCATATGAAAATACTAGGCAGTTATTTTGCATTTTTTTTTTTTTTTTTTTTCATGTAAAGATGGTTTAAATACAGCAACATAAGTGACTGGTGGTCACCTATATCAATGGTATATCTACAGTATATAGAAATATCCATAGACACCCATGCAAAGATCTTTTTTTGCCCACCCAGTCATTTAAGTTGCCAGGTGCATACTGCATTTCTGAGTAAATACCCAACACATGACACATTATGAAGCTAGTTATCAAAAGCGCTTCCTAAAGTTTTCTTCTTGTGTGCCATCTGTTTTTAAAACATATAATCACCCAAAAATATTTACAGATACAGGTGCATCTCAATAAATTAGAATGTCGTGGAAAAGTTCATTTATTTCAGTAATTCAACTCAAATTGTGAAACTCGTGTATTAAATAAATTAAATGCACACAGACTGAAGTAGTTTAAGTCTTTAGTTCTTTTAATTGTGACGATTTTGGCTCACATTTAACAAAAACCCACCAATTCACTATCTCAAAAAATTAGAATATGGTGACATGCCAATCAGCTAATCAATTCAAAACACCTGCAAAGGTTTCCTGAGCCTTCAAAATGGTCTCTCAGTTTGGTTCACTAGGCTACACAATCATGGGGAAGACTGCTGATCTGACAGTTGTCCAGAAGACAATCATTGACAACCTTCACAAGGAGGGTAAGCCACAAACATTCATTGCAAAGAAGCTGGCTGTTCACAGAGTGCTGTATCCAAGCATGTTAACAGAAAGTTGAGTGGAAGGAAAAAGTGTGGAAGAAAAAGATGCACAACCAACCGAGAGAACCGCAGCCTTATGAGGATTGTCATGCAAAATCGATCCAAGAATTTGGGTGAACTTCACAAGGAATGGACTGAGGCTGGTGTCAAGGCATCAAGAGCCACCACACACAGATGTGTCAAGGAATTTGGCTACAGTTGTCGTATTCCTCTTGTTAAGCCAGTCCTGAACCACAGACAACGTCAGAGGCGTCTTACCTGGGCTAAGGAGAAGAAGAACTGGACTGTTGCCCAGTGGTCCAAAGTCCTCTTTTCAGATGAGAGCAAGTTTTGTATTTCATTTGGAAACCAATGTCCTAGAGTCTGGAGGAAGGGTGGAGAAGCTCATAGCCCAAGTTGCTTGAAGTCCAGTGTTAAGTTTCCACAGTCTGTGATGATTTGGGGTGCAATGTCATCTGCTGGTGTTGGTCCATTGTGTTTTTTGAAAACCAAAGTCACTGCACCCGTTTACCAAGAAATTTTGGAGCACTTCATGCTTCCTTCTGCTGGCCAGCTTTTTAAAGAGGCTGATTTCATTTTCCAGCAGGATTTGGCACCTGCCCACACTGCCAAAAGCACCAAAAGTTAGTTAAATGACCATGGTGTTGGTGTGCTTGACTGGCCAGCAAACTCACCAGACCTGAACCCCATAGAGAATCTATGGGGTATTGTCAAGAGGAAAATGAGAAACAAGAGACCAAAAAATACAGATGAGCTGAAGGCCACTGTCAAAGAAACCTAGGCTTCCATACCACCTCAGCATTGCCACAAACTGATCACCTCCATGCCACGCCGAATTGAGGCAGTAATTAAAGCAAAAGGAGCCCCTACCAAGTACTGAGTACATATACAGTAAATGAACATACTTTCCAGAAGGCCAACAATTCACTAAAAATGTTTTTTTTTTTTATTGGTCTTATGATGTATTCTAATTTTTTGAGATAGTGAATTGGTGGGTTTTTGTTAAATGTGAGCCAAAATCATCACAGTTAAAAGAACCAAAGACTTAAACTACTTCAGTCTGTGTGCATTGAATTTATTTAATACACGAGTTTCACAATTTGAGTTGAATTACTGAAATAAATGAACTTTTCCACGACATTCTAATTTATTGAGATTCACCTGTATAATCTTCAGTTGAAGTAACGAAGCAGTCCTGATTTGATAAATAACTAAATTCTGCCCCCATGTGGACGCAGACTGAATTGATATCATTTACTTGATGGGTATATTCATCAGCGTTTTCACCTAAAATAATTTTTAGTGCAGGTGTTATGTACAGATAAACATCAATTATGAATCCAAATATTTAATTTTTTCTATTCATAATTGTTTAATATTCATGAGTGGACTACATATATACGATTTACCCCATCCAACTGTAGCACAAGGAACAATGGCCTCCTACAAATATTATGAAACCATTTTATTTTTTTTAATTTATTTTTTTTTTACTTTCAGAGGTCACTTCTCCAGAGCAAATTTCTTTCTATTTGTTGTTCATTTCTCACCTCTGAAAAGGCCATTATGAAATCTCCTGGACAGATGTTTGCTTCAGTACTCCATCAAACTAATTCAGTTTTTTCCCGGGTTTTAGATGGCTCATTAACTTGATGGCTCATATATTGACCCTGATCACAGGGCAAACCGACTTGTATCATGAAAGATTATATTAATAATATGTTACTAGAATGGCCTATTTTTTCTGTTGATGCTACTGTAATCATAACAATTAAAACGGTGTGTCAAACTGCGCAATAGAAGGAAGGTGCCAGCCGTTGTTCCTGGCAGGCTACTCTGCCTTACGGGCTCCATATGGTTAGGATAAGTGTGGGGGCGAGGTTAGGGCATCTGCTGCCTGCTACGAACAAACCATGGCCCCTATGTACAGTGGGCTCATTTTAAAATGAGCGACTTCCTGAATCCATGTTGGTCGTTTGTACCAGAAGTGGTACCACATACTGTATAGTTCCTGCGACCCCCTTTCACAGTTCATTTTAAATTGTTTGTTAAATTCAAATAACCAGCATCTAATTAACTCCTGCTCAAAAGACCCAGACTGTTTTGCCTATTGCCCTCCTCGGGTTCTGTCTGTGGCCATACTGTGAAAATAAAGTGTCTTTGAGATCAAACATTGGTGCTGAGCAAATGGATCTCACACAGAGAGGGCAGCAGATGGACTGAGCATGGGAACAAGTTAGTGTGTCTCCAAACAGACTATCAGTGAGCCACAGCAAAACAGGAAGAAAGAGGCTGACCATTGTAAACAGTATTATACGCTTTAAAGGAATATTCCAGATTTAATACAAGTTAAACTTAATCAACAGCACTTGTGGCATAATGTTGATTACCACAAAAATAATTTTGACTTGTCCCTCCATTAAAAAAAAAAAAAAGCAAAAATCTGGGTTACAGTGAGGCACTTACAATGGAAGTGAAGGATCCAATCCATAAAAGTTAAAATACGCACTTTTTCAAAAGTATTTCCAGAAGATGTAAACAA
Source organism: Myxocyprinus asiaticus (assembly GCF_019703515.2). Lineage (NCBI taxonomy): Eukaryota > Metazoa > Chordata > Actinopteri > Cypriniformes > Catostomidae > Myxocyprinus > Myxocyprinus asiaticus. The sequence continues at coordinate 12,529,770 of NC_059385.1, read as the reverse complement.
TTGCACGTTAACATGATTTTAGTGTGATAAAATCACGTATTTTACAACTTAATGTTGTGACAAATAACCAGAAGTTCATCTGCCTATGACAGTAATCCATTGCAAAAACAACAATTTTACAGCTGAAATAATGTACAACTTTTAACAGAAGAATTAATGTTAGTGCTTTTATAAAATAAAAAGCTTCACATTTCTGCCTTTAAAGGAATAGTTCACCCAAAAATAAAAATTCTCTCATCATTTTCTCACACTCCTGCTATCCCAGATGTGTCTGACTTTCTTCTGCAAAACATAAATTAAGATTTTTAGAAGAATATTTCAGCTCTGTATGTCCACACAATGCAAGTGAATGGTTGCCAGAACTTTGAAGCTCCAAAAAGCACATAAATGCAAAGCAATTTTATTTATATAGCACATTTCATACACAATGTCAATTTAAAGTGCTTTACATATAAATTATAAATAAAATACAAGTTAAAATTAATTTTAAAACCAATTAAGAACAAGAAATGAGATTAAAAATTAATAAAATGAATTTAAAAAATAAGTTAATAAGTTAATTATTAAAATGAATAAAAAAGAAAAAGAATACAGAAATAAAATGATGCAGTGCAATCAGTAAGTGCAGCACAGTGCTCAGTGAATAAACGCACAGTTAAACAGATGTGTTTTCAGTCTGGAATTGAATGTGGCTACTGTTGGAGCACATCTGACCTCTTCTGGAAGCTGGTTCCAGCTGTGGGTGGCATAATAGCTAAACCATATATCACCTTGTTTTGTGTAAACCCTCTGTATTTCTAACTGACTTGATACTAATGATCTGAGAGGTCTGTTAGGTTTATATTCAACAAGCATATCTGAAATGTATTTAGGTCCTAGGCTATTGAGCTATATATATATATATATATATATATATATATATATATATATATATATATATATATATATATATATATATATGTATATATATATATTATAGTACTTTAAAATTAATTCTTAATGTAACTGGAAGCCAGTGTAAAGACCTGAGGACTGGAGTAATATGCTCTGATATTTTGGTTCGGGTGAGAATCCTGGTAGTATCATTATGAATGAGCTGCAGGTGTCTAATGGTCTTTTTGGGAAGTCCGGTGAGGAGTCCATTGCAGTAGTCCACCCTACTGGTGATGAATACATGAACAAGTTTCTCTGAGTCTTGACTGGATACAAAACATCTAATTCTGTATATATATTTTTAGATGATAGTAGGCTGATTTAGTTATTGCTTTGATGTGACTACTGAAATTAAGGCCTGACTCCAAAATGACACCAAGATTCCTTACTTGATTTTTTGTCTTTAGACCCTTGGAGTCAAGGTATGCATTCACCTTGTTGCAAAATACAATGACCTCTGTCTTGTCGTTGTTTAACTGAAGGACGTTTTGGCACATCCAACTGTTAATTTCCTCAATGCACTGGCACAGAGAGTCTATGGGACTGTAGTCATTTGGCGATAGGGCTAGATAGATCTGGGTGTTGTCTGCATAGCTATGGTATGCAATTTGGTTATTTTTCATAATTTGGCCTAGTGGGAGCATATACAGGTTGAACAGGAATGGTGCAAGAATTGAGCCTTGTGGGACTCCACACATCATGGATGTCCACTCAGATTCATAGTTGCCTATGTTCACATAGAAACCCCTCCCTTCTAGATAAGACCTGAACCAGCTGAGGACCATCCCAGAGAGCCCTACCCAGTTTTCCAATCTGTCTAGAAGAATGTTGTGGTCAACAGTGTCAAAAGCAGCACTGAGATCTAATAATACCAGCACTGATATTTTGCCTGAATCAGTATTTAGCCAAATTTCATTAAAGATCTGTATGAGCAGGGGGCCTGGGTAGCTCAGTGGTAAAAGACACTGGCTACCACCCCTGGAGTTCTCTAGTTTGCTAGTTCGAATCCCAGGGCGTGCTGAGTGACTCCAGCCAGGTCTCCTAAGCAATAATGTGGTTAGTTCTCGGTGGGGCGCATGGTGAGTTGAGCGCAGATGCCGTGGTGGATGGCGCGAAGCCTCCACACGTGCTATGTCTCTGTGGCAACACGCTCAACAAGCCACATGGTAAGATGCACAGGTTAATGGTCTCAGACGTGGAGGCAACTGGGATTCATCCTCTGCCACCCAGATTGAGGCAAATCACTACGTGACCACAAGGACTTAAAAGCGCACTGAGAATTGGGCATTCCAAATTGGGTAAAAAAAAAAAAAAAAGATCTTTATGGGCGCCGTCTCTGTGCTAAAATGCAGTTGGAAACCAGACAGTAAATTGTCCAAGAAGCCATTTGAGATTAAGAATTTGTTCAGCTGAATGACAACAAGCTTTTCAATGATTTTGCCTATGAAAGGAAGATTTGAAATTGGTCTGTAGTTGTTCAATATTGAGTTATCTAGATTGCTCTTTTTAAGAAGGGGCTCGACAATTGCAGTTTTCAGGGACTTCGGAAACATGCCTGAAAGGAGTGACACATATACTATTTCTAACAGATCTTTTTCCAGACAGTTAAACACATTTTTGAAGAATGATGTGGAGAGTGTGTCAAGACAGCAGGTTGACGTTTTAAGATACTGTATTATTTCTTCCAGGGTTTTGCCATCAATTTCCTCAAAATCAGACATAGTGACTAATTTCTGAAGTTTTTGTCTGACTTCAGTGCAACATGAGGACGAGCTGATTACCATTCTAATATCATTTATCTTCTTCATGAAAAAAGATGCAAACTCATTGCATTTTCTGTCAGAGAGCATTTCACAGGCAACCTGGGTTGGGAGGATTGTTAGTCTGTCTACAGTATCTAAAAGAGTGCGGGTGTTGTTTATATTGCTGTTAATAATGTTTGAGAAGAAGGTCTGCCTAGCTGTACCTATTTCCAAATTGAAAGCATGAAGGCTGTCTTTTATAGATATTATAATGGACTTCAAGTTGTGTTTTCCGCCTAAAATGCAGCACAAAAGTAATTCATATGACTCCAGTGGATCAATCCATATCTTATAAGATCCAAATCCAAGCGATATGATGGGTGTGGGTGAGAAACAGATCAATATATAAGTCCTTTTTTTTTTTTACTATAAACTGACCAGTAGGTGGCATTTTGCACGAAGAATGTGAATCTCCAAAAAACTAAAGAAGAATGTTGAAGTGAAAGTGGAGATTTATAGTAAAAAAGGACTTATATATTGATCTGTTTCTCACCCACACCCATCATATCGCTTGGATTTGGATCTTATAAGATATGGATTGATCCACTGGAGTTACTTTTATGCTGACTTTGTGCTTTTTGGAGCTTCAAAAATTCTGGTCACCATTCACTTCCATTGTAAGTCCCTCACTGTTACCTCGATTTTTACTTTTTTTTTTAAGAATAGGAGAGACATGTTGAAATGTATTTTTCTGGTGATCCACATTATGCCACAAATGCTGTTGATTAAGCTTAACTTGTATTGAACCCGGAATATTCTTTTAAGTATTATTCCTAAATGTATTAAATATTGAATCTGTTGTCCTAACGATTCTAAATCTTGTCTTGCAATAACTCGCAAACTTACTGTCATTTAGACAGATGTAGCTAACTGAGTTTTCTTCAAGAGCTCCCAATAGGCAATATCAAGCATGTATTTCCAGTGCTTGGATGTGTAGTCCTTTAAAAGGAAAGGTCTACATACTGTATAAGAAAGGGGAAAATAACATGTTTAAACATAAGATACAGAGACGTGGGGCAATGATAGCTTCACTATTTAAAAAAAAAAAAAAAAAAGACTAGAAACCTCAAAAAGACTGGCAAGAAAGGGACAAGAAAGTTTTCTTTGAGGCACAGGATGGAGTTATCTTTTCAAGAAAACCTCACAGCAATAGGTATAAAAGCTTCATTATGTTCTATTTCTGATCCTCGGTATTTAATATAACATTTAGTAGAAGATTACTATTTTAAAATGTATAAAATTGATTATGATTAGTTAAAAATAGCATGCCACATCTTGAGTCAGTCTGTAATTTGATGTTGTATCTTTGGTGCTGTGATTTGTATAAGACAGCTCAAGTCTGGGAAACAATTTTGTTCATTTAAAGGGATTGTTCAACCAAAAATTATAATTAGCTCATCATTTACTCACCCTGCTATCCCAAACTTGTACTGTATAACTTTCTGTCTTCTGCTGAACACAAACGAAAATATTTTGAAGAATTTATTAAGGTGCTTGAAGAATCAAGTGTTTTTGTCCATATAATGCAAGTCAACGGGGACCAAAAATTTAAAGCTCCATAATCCAAAAGACTCAAGTGGTTTAATCCATGTCTTCTGAACCAGTATAACAGCTTTTGGTGAGAAACAGACCAAAAATTAAGTCCTTTAAACATCAGAAGAAAGTCATGTGAGTTTAGGATGGCATGAGGGTGAGTAAATTTTGTGAGAATGTACATTTTTGGGTAAACTATCCCTTTAAAATCCACTGTAATGCACTAAAAAAATATATAAAAAAAAGAAAGAAATACAAATAAAATAAGATTTACGCATTTAAGTTTCATTAAAAAATTCCATTGAATTGAGTAATCTTTTTATAAAAAAAAAATAAATAATTTTTTTTTTTTTTTAATAAAGTTTTGTTAAACATTACACAATTCATTTTGAATGTGTGGAAATGAATAAAAACAACATTAAAATACAAACGCATACACTTTATTATAAAAGAGAATAAAAAGTCAAGTACAGATTCCAGCCTAAAGCAAGAAGGTCATGTTCAGTAAAGTATCCACCAATATCACATAACAAGAATTAAAAGAATAAATAAAGATATTAAAATCCTCAAGTTTAAGGATACTTCCTATTGGAGGCTTTTTCAAAAAGTCAGTATAGACTTTGGAACTTTTATTCCTGAGGTGCTTGTATGAGAGATCCATCCGAATTGTTTCTGATCCATATATTACTTTACTGATTCTGTACTATAAAGATGAGTTATAGCTATTGGATGCTTTATAATAGAGTATACTATAGTCACTGTCTTCAGATTTTACTTCATGAAAGAGATTTAGCTGTTCTAGGGCCCTCTAGAGTATGACAGTGCTGGCTCATTCCATTGATTGTTGCTTTAGGCAAAACAACATGTTGTAGTCTCCTTCAAATCATGGTACCCTTGGTGGTTAGGCTCTGTAAAAAGACAGAGAGTGCTGTTAGTGGCATATATTTTTAGTCCTAATTTTTTTTTTTTTTTTTTTTAAGTAAAATTTTTTATGTAAAAAGTGCATAATGCGGATGTTAGTCTATAAACTTAAAATGTAGCTTACAGTATAAACTATAAAATGTTAGTTTTTTTTAAAGCCTCCATTACAACTGATAAGGTTGTTTCATATGTAAAATTTTTGTAATGTAGGTGAGCCTAAACACTGACAGCATTTCGAAGGCCACATACACACTAATGTTTTGATTTTCCTAATGTGTCGTCGTTTTTTTTAACTATATGCTGTAATAGTGAGAGTTTTCTAAATGCTCAGTTTCTGGTGGAGGACAACATTCTAGTGTGAATGAGAGGCAAAATAGCTAAATCAGTGTGTTTCAAACAAAAATGCATTAGTGTTGATGTGGCCTAAGCGGGTAGTATGGAATAATTTCAAATCTAAATGCATTTAATATTCAAGAAATGCCACACTGGAAGTCCTTCTGGGCCCTGTGCGTAATAATATCTTCACAGATACAGTAGGGACATAAAATACTAGTTTCCAGCATCATATGCATAATTTATCAGATCTTTAGATGAATGGTCAACATTGTGCACAGGAACCTTATTTTATTAATTTCTTAACATCCCATATGATAGCCATGAAAATGCCAACGAGCATGATATGTTAAAGTACATAGATCAGAGTGACTGTACCATGTGTCATATCTTCCTCCACCAGAGGGTGTTGCTCTTGGCAGTTCAGTGCATTTCCTTTTACCATTCCCAGCACTGTCATGATGTCCACTAGATTAAGCTTTCCCTCTTCTCTTGCCTCCCTAATTTCCTCCTCCAGCTCCTCAGCAGCCTCAGCCGCCTCTTCAGCCTGCTCCTCTGTCAGCATGCCCTTGCCACCCTTCAGTCTAGGAGGTGCCAGGGAGCACATGGCCCTCAGGCGCCCATACGAACGCAGATGTGCTACATTGGCGCGTAGGAAGAGTAACAGCACGTTTAGGTCGTTAAGTGGGCAGCCTAGTTTCTGACCGCTGATGAGCCCCAGTGCAGGCAGAACCTCATAAAGTGAGAGGAAGGTCATGTCCCAGCAGAACAAACGCAGCAGACTAAAAAGAACAATAGGAGCCAGGAGCACATAGATGGCACCGTTAGCTACGCTAATGACCTGGAACACAAGCAGGCCAGTCATTTTACACTGAACTAGCTCAGGCACCCAGGGCTGGTCACGAAGGAGCCCAGTGCGTACAAAACAGCTGAATTCATCCTGTAGGAAGGCGGAGAGGTGGAAGTAGACCAGGTACAGGCAAGATGTGGACATGAAGGTCAGCAACAGGAAACCTCGTAAGAAGATCATGCTGACCAAGAAGTATGAGCCATGCTTGCACTGCATGTATCTCTCCAGCAGGGGATACTCAAAATACTGCTTGCGCTTGGCACTAAAGAGACAAACACAAAATTAATTAATTGACCTTTGGTTCCACCAAGTTTTTAAAGCCCACACTTATAAAAAAAAAAAAAAAAAAAAAAAATTTTAATAAAAAGTGGTTCTCAACTGGTTTTGTGACTAAACCTATAACCCATTATAGGTCTGCACTGGCCTTAAGTTGTAGCCTGAACCATGCCTGTACCCAAGACTGTGTGACCCAACCCGACCAGTACTGTCAAATCTTAAGCCTGAACCCAACTCGAACTCAAAATTGCTCTCCTCCAAGCAAGTAAACTTGTAATATGCTGTATTTTATTTAAGTGACGGTAAAGTAACAATTAATTTACATGGTTTTAACAATGCACTGTAGGGGGCCTGGGTAGCTTAGCAAGTATTGACGCTGACTACCACCCCTGGAGTCGTGAGTTCAAATCCAGGGTGTGCTGAGTGACTCCAGCCAGGTCTCCTAAGCAACCAAATTGGCCCGGTTTCTAGGGAGGGTAGAGTCACATGGGGTAACCTCCTAGTGGTCGCAATTAGTGGTTCTCGCTCTCAATGGGGCACGTGGTAAGTTGTGCGTGGATCGCAGAGAATAGCATGGACCTCCACATGCTGTGAGTCTCTGCGGTGTCATGCACAGCGAGCCACGTGATAATACGCGCGGATTAACTATCTCAGAAGCGGAGGCAACTGACTTGTCCCCTGCCATCCGGATTGAGGTAAGGCCTAGTAAGCAGTGGGAATTGGGCATGCCAAATTGGGGAGAAAAGGGGATAAAATAAAAAAATAAAAAAACAATGCATGGCAGCCCCTCGGCGCACAAAAGTAAAAGGGAAAATACATAGGCTTACTGTTTATCAAGTGCTGAAACTTTGCTTGGTGAAGAACAACCTGAAATCATGTGTAACAGCCACATGAAGTCCCCTTTGCAACCTGAACTTGTTCAGAACATCAGATCTTTGTTATACCTGCACTAAAAAGCTAGATACAGCACAACGAATGCAACTGAAAGCAGGTGTCTCGAGATGCATTTTATAAAAAGTTATTTGACTTTTCTGCGCAAGATGCTGAAAAACAGCAAACGCGGTGCAACGGACATCCATCCAACGTGTGTTTACATAGAAAAACAATTAAAAGCAGAGCAGATGCATGCAAAAAGTACCTTGAATGAGAACAGCCCCTACTGTATCTCGTCTATTCAAGCGCATCATTTTTTAATAAACACAAACCGGTCACAAAGTTATACTTGCAAAACTGACCTGATCCTGGCCCGAAACCCAACGGTTTGTCCCATTGGGCTTGGGTCAGGTAACGGACTTCTATAGCTCATATACTGTATATCTTTTGTTTTGCATAGTTTTGTTCATGGTTGTCAAGGATGAATGCATGTCATGCAAACATGCCAACATGTCCATTCCAACATGGCATCCAACTAATTTGGCAAGCTTTTACTGAGTGACAAATTAAATTTGAAATGGAAATGAGAAATGTAAATATATTGAAATAAATTTGCGCAAAAATATTGTAGAGTTTGAATAAAGGCATGGCCTTCGACCTGAACAACAAAAGATATGGGAAGCATTTCTCCTCCAATTTTGAAGATGATAAGCTTATTTAATTTGCTATCCTCAATATCTATTCTTATAAAGTTGCATTTTATTATTTGTATTTTATATTGCTTTTTTGACAGAAAAGATCTGCAACCCATTTTCGGTCATGACCCACCAGTTGAGAACCACAAAAATAATAACAATATTCACAATCAGGGTTGGGGGGATTACTTTTGAAATGTATTCCACTACAGATTACAGAATACATGCTGTAAAATGTCATTTCTAACATATTCCGTTAGATTACTCAAGGTCAGTAACATATTCTAAATACTTTGGATTACTTCTTCAGCACTGGTAGATTTTTTCACTTGTTTTGACTATAAAAACTCTGACAGTACAGTAAGACAAAATACACATGTTAAAAATACATTCTCTGAAAAACCTAAATATCTTATGCAGTGTTGTTTCTAAAACAAGATAAATCAAATTGATCTTGTTTTAAGGATTTTTAGATATTTTCAAGGAAAACAATAAAAAAATTATTATCAAGAATACGATTTTTGCCCTAATATCAAAGGTCTTACTAGAAAAAAGAATTTATGATCCAACGTGAATTTTCTTGATAAAGAAATATGATCGTGCCTAGTAACATGTGCATGTAAAATGGCTAGAAATAGCATTTTAGCTTAGCGTAAAGCTGACAATTTACTTCTTCAAGGTTTATTTCTATTTCTTGTGCTCCAAACTTACTTCAGACTTACTTCTCTGTCTGCTCGTATGAATGTAACACATTTACATTTACATTTACATTTATTCATTTGGCAGACGCTTTTATCCAAAGCGACTTACAAGAGAGGAAAACATAAGCGAATCATCTTAGAAGACAGTGGTATGAAAAGTGCTGTATTACAAAGTATCACTAGCATCATAATAGTATTCAAAATAGAATAAAGTGCAACAAATTTTTTTTTTTTTTTTTTTTTTAATGACTGGTTAAAAAAAACAGTCAAAACACATCATAAGAAAGTGATTCACCACTGTTCAAATGCACTTTGGATCACATCATTTATATGAATAAATGTTTTCCATCTGAAAGGACTAAATATTAAATGAAACAAATGACAATCAAATGCAAAGTAATCTCTTCAGTAATCAAAATAATTTTTGAATGTAACTACCAATAAATATAATAATTTATTAATAAATAAATACCAATGATTTAAACTGTAACTATAGTGGAATACAGTTACTTATATTTTGTATTTTAAATATGTAATCCCATTACATGTATTCTGTTACTCCCCAACATGGTTCATAATAGCACATACAGTACACCTGTCAAGCTCAGCTTGAAACTGCAGTGGGTTGTCTGATCTCTCTTTAAGCTCTAGGATGGTCTGCGCCAGGCGGACAGAACGGTTGTAAGACTTGTCCAACTCATCGATGATGAAGAGCAGGTCAGAGCTCAGGCTGGGTACGGCCAAGTAACGCCAGATCAAAGCAGGTATGTACATCATCATGGCCATGACCAATAAGGAATATGGAAACATCTGTACATGCAAGACCGAAAACAGTTGCCCTGTCATGAGAACTGTTTACTTTAGATCTTATTGTAGATTACATGGTGCTATCAATATTCCAGTTGCTAAAACTAGTGCTTCTCTCATAAAGTAAAAAAAAACTCAAACAAAAGTTTCTACTTTCAACTCTTCATTTAATCTCATTGCTGTCTGAAGAGTGTAATTGTACTGTCTCATTTGTGATTTTTCTTTCCTATGGGATTTGTGATTTAGCTAAGGAGTTTGTTTTTACTTACGCTATGTACCCACAGTGAATGTTCTTCAAAGTTCCCATCCGTGTCAAACTCATGGTGCATGAGTGAGTCCCAGCAGTATGTATCTACATATGTTGCTTGCTTTGCTGTGAAGTTGTTGGGAGGAAAGCAGCTTATCTGTGGGCCTAGAAGGAAGACACTGAAAGAATGAAAATGCTGAGCTCTAAATTATAATGTTCTATCATCGTTTGATGGTGTATAAGTAGAAAAGCCGGGCAAGAGCTGGGTGACATGTCTGTAATAATTGTAGATTTTTTTTCCATGCATACAGATGGTGAAACCACTGAGGCAGTTAGGAAAACTCCCTCCTTCTGTGTAGGATTTTGCTGCCTGGACAAGAGGGTGTGTCCCAACTGCTGAGAGAAGGCCAAACCATGCTTTATATGGACCCCTTAAACATCTGTGTCACCCTCCAAAACCTGCAGTCAACCTCTAATTTACTGAATGAACATGACACCCCACACCCACGACTGTTATGGACAACTGAGCTCCATAGAACATCTCTCCAAATTATATGATGCAAAACCAGGAGCTATATTAATAGGCATTGCATGTCAAGTTGTCAAAAAGTTTCAGTCTTTGTCTGCAAATAAATATACAGTGGGGTCTAATAGTCTGAGATCACAATGAAAATCTAGGATTTTTTTTTTATTTTTTTATTTTTTTTTTTAACCTGGATATGAAAATAAAAATAAAAAATTAGGATAAATTTATTTTTATTTTTTTTATACAAAGCAAAGCTATGACGAAAATGAAAAAGTAAACAAAGGAATAATCTAGGTTCAATACAAGTAAAGTTCAGTCGAGAGCATTTGTGACCATGTTGTTTTCCACAAAAAATAATTTCGTTTTGTCCCCTCGTTTATTGATAAAAAAGCCCCCACCCCAAAAAAAAGGTGTTTAAGGTGATAATCTGACGTGGTACAAGCTGCAATTGTCCTTTTTTCTGCGACTACTATCAGATCCTTGAATAAAGTTCAGCGTGCGAGGAAGGGCAGCCTAGAGTTTCTGGTGCCCTCTAAGGAGTTGGTGCCCTACGCAGACTGCGTAATATGCATGTAGGGAGCGGTGGTACTGTAAATACATCTGTGATATTGACCATGTGAAGGCAAAAAGGTCATATTTCCTTGCTTCCACTGAAGCACACAAGAATTCTCAGATCATACTGGGAAAACATGGTTCTTGTGGAACTTGTGGAGTCCACACCAGCTTGAGTGCATGCTGCCATTTAAGCAAAAGGATGATTAGAAAAGGATGTAAAATAGAAGCAGTTTCACTAGTGGTCTCAGACTTTTGGACCCCAATGTATTGTTCATTTCTGTTTGCAAACTGCATTACCATGTGGCATCATTTTACTGCTTCCACTGTAAAGTTTGTGTTGATAATTTCTAAGCAAATAACCAGAGTGTTGTCAGACCCTACTCTGAGCCAGCGCGAATCACTGTCTGCTTGCCTTGCACGTCTCTGGGTTTAATTAGCATATCCTCTCGTTAGTCTGAAATAGAGAGCTGGGAAAGAGAGCAGGCTGATTGTAATTACAGACTCTTGTCATCTCTACACGTCTCTCTGAATCATCCTCATGCCAATTAACATCTGTGTGAGCTGATTGCAAACCATCTCCAGAGGAACTGATTGCAACCTTAAAGTCAGCTGCCTACACAAAACAGGCAGCTCACTCTAATGCAATGTTGGCAAGATGGCTCAAGTTAGTGGCATTTATAGCCAACTTTCCTCCAGCAATGTAACCCAGACTTGGCACCTGCACCGTTCTAGTCACAGCCATTTTGTGTTCAGTTACTAAAGACTTCTGCCTTAAAATAATTTCAATTGGTTAGATATGTCAAATAAATGACAAATTATATGGCCAATAATCATTAAAACATGGCCTGTTAGGGGCCTGAGACCTCTAACAGGCCCTTTTAAATGACTCAAAAAACATAGTTAACAATGACGAATCTGGCTGAATATTCATGACTTTTTCTAATCATAAGAGAACTGATTATTAACTGTTTATTTCAACATGTCTTCACGCTTCAAAAGTTGTCTGAAAATATATTTTGTTACTTTCGTTTGGGGAGGCCCAAGGTTATGAATAACTGCAATTAATTTTCACATCCAAAGATTCTCTGACAGGTACACAAATTCTAGCAGTTAATTTCTGACAATTAATTGTTTATTTTTTTTATTTACTTTTTTACTACAATGTTTTTTGCCAGGGTCAAATTTACCCCAAACAGAAACAACTTAATATTGGGTAACTATAACATTTCTGAAAAATGCGTGATATGAGGTTTCAAGCTTCAATAATATCTGCTCGCTGGGTTTGATTAAAAAAAAACATTCAAAAATGTTTTGAAGGGAAACTGTGACTGTGGTGACATTTTTGCAAACTGCGGTTCATTACATGTATCGCAGCAGTTCTGAGGTGAAATGTCCACTATGTGGTGTTAAAAGCGAGTTACATTTTCTCCCAAAAAGATAAGGTTTTCAAAGTTTTATATAATCAAAAACCTACCTCTCTACCCTAAACCTTAAACCTAACCCTAACTGAGTGTCATAAAAAGCTAATTTGACATGAAAATCTAAGTTTCTGAAGCAACCACATCATTTTGTTGAGCTTCCATGACACTTTCGGCTCACATGTTGACTCGCATGTTCTTTAGGCCTTGTACCCAATCCTTTGCATTCCAAGTACAGTGCCTTATTATTTGAGCAACCGTGCAACTTAATCATGACCAAACAAGCTTGTATTTTTAATTGCAAATGTTAAAATGCATCATCTTACAAGTCATGCACGATAGTAAAAGTGCTTAGATGCCATAAGATTGCACTGTGTGAGAAACAGGGCAAAAAGTAAGTTTATAAATTGATAATTTGCCATTTTACACCTTTGCATGAATGGGAATAAAGATCATCGTTTTAGTGCCTCTAGTGTTCATATCAACAGGAAACTGTCACTATACATACAACAAGCCATTTAGAATCCATTATCAAAATATAGGTATAGTAGCATGATTCTATGAGACCAGGTTTTTACACATACTGAAGGCACATCATTGGGGTCTCTAGGCCTCCAAACAAAAATACTTAAGTAATTTTCAACAGAACATGAGGGTTAACAGATGCTTAACTCTCAATTTTATAATGGATCCCCCTACTAATCAGTTAGCCTACCTCAGAGTCAGAGATAGTCAACTTAAATTAACACTAATTGCATACAACATTGCATCAGTTGAGCCCTCAAGCTAATGGTCAGTCAATTAACTCAAGGGTTCATGGAATTACTGCAGTGCCAGTGTTTCTTGCAAAACACCAAGTAGAGGAATAGAGCTGCTAACCGATAGAAATCTCTCTGGCAAAGGCCATGGACACCAGAAGGAGAGGCAGGCCCACAGACACAAACTTGATGACTTTATCCAAGGGCAATTCCAGCTCCAGGTGTCTGATGCGATTGTCCACATTACTGTCCCTCAGTAGGGCATCGGAGAGCATCGCTTGGGCGGCTGTTCTAGCAATAGACATGCTGGCAACTGTGGAACAGCAATTGACAACAGAAACAAAATCTATTTTTGGTCAACTTGGCTGATTTTTTTCTGTGATGTTATGCATATGGGTAGTTGACACAACATGTCAATTAACTTTTTTTCCCAACATCAAGATTTTAGGTTAATTAATGTTCACTGTTTAAAGGAGATTTTTTTAACCATTAATAACCTATTTGGTATTATTTATTCATTTTAAATGGTCTTGTGGGTATAACAAATTAATTTTTGAATGAACAAATATTTAATAAATCTGCAAGCAGCGGTTCAAGCCTTAAAGGTCCTTTAAGTACATATGTAACAGATATAAAGTATTAATTAGACAGTCTGTTTGTAACAAAAACCATGTTAAAGTGCCTTAATTTTCAAAAACATCAGGTAAGGTAGCACAGAGATATGGTATTTTTTACATTTCTGACTGTTATAGCACCACCAAGAGGCAGATTTACCCCATTTTTTTTTTTTCAAGTGTCATCAGTCCTGCTACATACATGTTTTAAATTTGGTGATGATATCTCATTCTGTTCAAAAGTTTTAAACATTTAAGAAAAAGTGGCCACCACCACTTTATGCATCGAAAATTCAAACTTTTTTTGATAATTATTGAGATTGGGACTCCAGATGACCTTTCTGCACTGATTTGTTTCCAATCGGATGAAAGGCCTAGGGCTTGTTCAAAATAGCTTCTAAAAGTTGATTGGTCAATGGCGGCCATGTTTTTAGAGATATGCAATTTTTTTTGTGTGTCCTCAGAATGACCCCATACATATGTGGACCAAATCTGTTGATAAAATTTCATTCTTTTTAGAGTTATAACTGTTTTAGTAAAAGTGGCCATGCCCCCTATGTATGTTCTGGCATACCTTTGCTATGATGAATCGAAAGTTCAAACTTTTTAATTATTAATATTGGGACTCCAGAGAACCTTTCTGCACTGGTTTGGTTCCAATCGGGCGAACAGCCAAGGACTAGTTTGTTTTATTCACACCAATGGTTCTTGAGGAAAAGTTGTTCAGAAAGAGGGGGTCTATCATATGATATGAATAACGTTTTTCTTTGTGAAAGACCTCCATATATAAATCGATTTACATGCATTTAAAATGAGATAGCACTTTCCGGTGGCCAATATTTTTCAAATTTTGCACATTTGTCTCTGGTCAAAAGACAAATAGCCCTGCCACGTTTAGTTTCGATACGCCTTTTTTCAACCTTGTCAAACAGTTGCTAAAAGCTGATTGGTTGATGGTGGCCATGTTTTTCAAGATATGCGAATATCCTCATAGACCTTGATGGCACCTTGGACAAAAACACTGCATGCAAAATTGCATATCGATCGGACCAACGACATGCAATTTTTTGATTTTTAATTATTATAGTGCCACCAAGATGCAGATGCAAAAAAAAAAATTTTTTATTTTTTTCTCAGAATGACCCTATACCAAATTTAGTGATAATTTCTCAATCTGTTCAAAAATTATAACCGTTTTAGTAAAAGTGGCCACGCCCACTGTGTACGTTTTGGCGTACCGTTTGACAATACATCAAAAGTTCGAAATTTCTTTGATAACCTTTCATATTGGGACTCTGCTGAATCTTTCTGTACTGGTTTGGTTCTGATCGGGTGAACGGCCTAGGATGAGTTTGTTTTGAATTTTTTTCAAACAATCCAAAATAGCAGGAAAACGAGGGGGCAGAACCTTAAAATATGCGCCATGATGCAAGGAATCACTGGCAAAAAATAACTTTGTTTCTAGCCCTTCCGGTTCAAGGGTTATGGCCCAAAATGTTATTTGTTCACTTTAGCGCCACCTATGGGCCGATTCCATGCATATGGCTAGCCAGCTGGAGCACTACCATCTCTGAAAGTTTCAAGTCTCTAGGCCTTACGGTTTGGTCTGCACGATCAGTTTTAGGGCAGAAAAATTATAAAAATCCTGACAAAAACAACAGGGTTTCTAGCCCTTCAGGCTTGAACCCCTAAATATATGCTCTCTTTCTTTATATAGTCATAAAACTGCATGCATAGTGTAAAATGTAGATGTAAATGTATAAAAATAGGTTTAGATGGAGTTTAGCATGTCACATTGCATTACATGTCAACTACTCTTTCATTGTAAAAAAAAAAAAAAAAAAAAATTTTTTTTTTTTAATTTACTGAAAAATACTGGCAGTGTGAACTTCTGGGAAAGCCCGATTATGACAATAGTTTGCTGTAAAAGTATATGTACAGTATTCTCTTGTTAAACATAATATTATATAAATAAATAAATAAAAAAATATGTTAATCATACTGTTTTTAATCTAAAAAAAATAAATAAATAAAAATAAAATATATATAAAAAATACATTATATATATATATATATATATATATATATATTTTTTTTTTTTTTTACAATATTTTACTGTGAAATTACATGTATTGTCTCGTTAAATATAAAATCATTTTTAACGCACGTTTAAACACCTGTTAACCAATTACCTTTTTTTTATGTAGCATTTTAACATTATTTTCCCATTTAAATTACAGATTTTTTTTACAGTACATACCATGCAATAACTTCACTTATCAAAAAGCACTTTTAATGATGTGGTTTAATAGCAAGGCATACATGAACTCATAAAACTAATGATTTGCCTTACATACATGATAAAGCATCAAATCTTGTATGAAATTTTTCCTTTATATAATAATTGTTTCTTCCACAGTTACTGGAAGAATTGCATTAGCAGCTATCCAACTTTAATTTTATCCAAACTCATTGATGCATTGTCACATTTCCAACCGGGAGTTAAACAAAGATTGTTATATAGCACAATATTGATGTACAGTTGATCTTACAGTACCTTAGGAGTTCTTTATCCAGTAGAGAATTGTAAACTGGATCAATCCAGCTGTCACTTGTCCTGAGGCTGGAGAGGAAAGAGATGCTGGCAAGTGTCTTATGTACTAGAGGAGGTCTGTGCAAAATGAGAGGCTGTACTGGGCTGGGTAACAGGAGTAATTATACAAGTTACTGTATGGAGCTCTTTTGA
The DNA here is from genome assembly GCF_019703515.2 of Myxocyprinus asiaticus. NCBI lineage: Eukaryota > Metazoa > Chordata > Actinopteri > Cypriniformes > Catostomidae > Myxocyprinus > Myxocyprinus asiaticus. Next base: position 12,513,182 of record NC_059385.1, on the reverse strand, counting down.
GTCTGGAGGGGCAAAAGCAATGGGACCAGTGGCAGAGAGAGAGAGAGAGAGAGGGGGCGGGTAGGGTGGAGATGTCCTGCATATCAACCGAATTCCCTGACATACTCATCAGCCCAGTTGCCCTATTCCACTTCATATATGCCTGGCTATGTGGCTTTTCTTGCCTCTGTCATTTCTCTGGCTATTTTTACTCTACAGCTCTGAGCAGCCCTGCCTGTGCAGCCATGCTCAAAAGTGCATGTACAGGACTGCCAAAAACACTGTTACTTCAGATGCATACAGGCCTTCAGGAAGTTTAGAGTTCCTTAGAGTGTTGATTTTGCCAGCAGGAAGTCATAAGACACATGGTTTTCGTATTTTTACTCCTTGTTTCACTTTTAGAGATCCACTAATATCCACTGCTGTCTGACCCCATACATACGTGGACCAAATCTGTTGATAAAATCTCATTCTTTTTAGAGTTATAACTGTTTTAGTAAAAGTGGCAACGCCCCCTATGTATGTTCTGGCGTACCTTTGCTATGATGAATCGAAAGTTCAAATTTTTTAATTATTAATATTGGGACTCCATAGAACCTTTCTGCACTGGTTTGGTTCCAATCGGGCGAACAGCCAAGGACTAGTTTGTTTTATTCACACCAATGGTTCTTGAGGAAAAGTTGTTCAGAAAGAGGGGGTCTATCATATGATATGAATAACGTTTTTCTTTGTGAAAGACCTCCATATATACATCGATTTACATGCATTTAAAATGAGATAGCACTTTCCGGTGGCCAATATTTTTCAAATTTTGCACATTTGTCTCTGGCCAAAAGACAAATAGCCCTGCCACGTTTAGTTTCGATACGCCTTTTTTCAACCTTGTCAAACAGTTGCTAAAAGCTGATTGGTTGATGGTGGCCATGTTTTTCAAGATATGCCAATGTCCTCATAGACCTTGATGGCACCTTGGACAAAAACACTGCATGCAAAATTGCATGTCGATCGGACCAACGACATGCAATTTTTTGATTTTTAATTATTATAGTGCCACCAAGATGCAGATGCAAAAAAAAAAATTTTTTATTTTTTTCTCAGAATGACCCTATACCAAATTTAGTGATAATTTCTCAATCTGTTCAAAAATTATAACCGTTTTAGTAAAAGTGGCCACGCCCACTGTGTACGTTTTGGCGTACCGTTTGACAATACATCAAAAGTTTGAAATTTCTTTGATAACCTTTCATATTGGGACTCTGCTGAATCTTTCTGTACTGGTTTGGTTCTGATCGGGTGAACGGCCTAGGATGAGTTCGTTTTGAATTTTTTTCAAACAATCCAAAATAGCAGGAAAACGAGGGGGCAGAACCTTAAAATATTCGCTATGATGCAAGGAATCACTGGCAAAAAAATAATTTTGTTTCTAGCCCTTACGGTTCAAGGGTTATGGCCCAAAATGTTATTTGTTCACTTTAGCGCCACCTATGGGCCGATTCCATGCATATGGCTAGCCAGCTGGAGCACTACCATCTCTGAAAGTTTCAAGTCTCTAGGCCTTACGGTTTGGTCTGCACGATCAGTTTTAGGGCAGAAAAATTATAAAAATCCTGACAAAAACAACAGGGTTTCTAGCCCTTCAGGCTTGAACCCCTAAATATATGCTCTCTTTCTTTATATAGTCATAAAACTGCATGCATAGTGTAAAATGTAGATGTAAATGTATAAAAATAGGTTTAGATGGAGTTTAGCATGTCACATTGCATTACATGTCAACTACTCATTCATTGTAAAAAAATAAAAAAAATTTTTTTTTTTTTAAATTTACTGAAAAATACTGGCAGTGTGAACTTCTGGGAAAGCCCGATTATGACAATAGTTTGCTGTAAAAGTATATGTACAGTATTCTCTTGTTAAACATAATATTATATAAATAAATAAATAAAAAATTACGTTAATCATACTGTTTTTTAATCTAAAAAAAATAAATAAATAAAAATAAAATACATATAAAAAATACATTATATATATATATATATATATATATTTTACAATATTTTACTGTGAAATTACATGTATTGTCTCGTTAAATATAAAATCATTTTTAACGCACATGTTTAAACACCTGTTAACCAATTACCTTTTTTTTTATGTAGCATTTTAACATTATTTTCCCATTTAAATTACAGATTTTTTTTACAGTACATACCATGCAATAAATTCACTTATCAAAAAGCACTTTTAATGATGTGGTTTAATAGCAAGGCATACATGAACTCATAAAACTAATGATTTGCCTTACATACATGATAAAGCATCAAATCTTGTATGAAATTTTTCCTTTATATAATAATTGTTTCTTCCACAGTTACTGGAAGAATTGCATTAGCAGCTATCCAACTTTAATTTTATCCAAACTCATTGATGCATTGTCACATTTCCAACCGGGAGTTAAACAAAGATTGTTATATAGCACAATATTGATGTACAGTTGATCTTACAGTACCTTAGGAGTTCTTTATCCAGTAGAGAATTGTAAACTGGATCAATCCAGCTGTCACTTGTCCTGAGGCTGGAGAGGAAAGAGATGCTGGCAAGTGTCTTATGTACTAGAGGAGGTCTGTGCAAAATGAGAGGCTGTACTGGGCTGGGTAACAGGAGTAATTATACAAGTTACTGTATGGAGCTCTTTTGAGTCTGGAGGGGCAAAAGCAATGGGACCAGTGGCAGAGAGAGAGAGAGAGAGAGAGAGAGGGCGGGTAGGGTGGAGATGTCCTGCATATCAACCGAATTCCCTGACATACTCATCAGCCCAGTTGCCCTATTCCACTTCATATATGCCTGGCTATGTGGCTTTTCTTGCCTCTGTCATTTCTCTGGCTATTTTTACTCTACAGCTCTGAGCAGCCCTGCCTGTGCAGCCATGCTCAAAATTGCATGTACAGGACTGCCAAAAACACTGTTACTTCAGATGCATACAGGCCTTCAGGAAGTTTAGAGTTCCTTAGAGTGTTGATTTTGCCAGCAGGAAGTCATAAGACACATGGTTTTCGTATTTTTACTCCTTGTTTCACTTTTAGAGATCCACTAATATCCACTGCTGTTTGGTTAAAGTTGGCTTTTTGAACAGATTTCAGTGGGCAATGTTGAGAATGACCTTGAATCACAAACAACTGGTATATTGTTGCATAAGGTGTTGCAATTGTAACGGGTACTTGACTAATGGACCAGTGAAAATACCAGAAGAATATAAAGGCATGAGGAAAGAGGTAGCAAGTTTGCTGAGCAATAACAGACAGACACAGGATTTATAGGTGAAGGATTAAATGTCTTTTTACTGAAAGTACTTTAGGTATTAAGTTTGATTTTAGATGTAATAAAAATAATTGAAATGAAATGTACAGTGACATACAGTAACAAACACAATAATGCTAAATAAAACCTCAATTATTTAACCTGGGTTCACACATTACATTTTTCTCTCTGTATATACTGGTATTCAACATTTTAATGGAAAAATCTCAAATAATCTCTTAAAAGAATCTTCAAATGTATTCAAATGAATTAATTCTTCTCAATCAATTCTTGTATGTGATCACAAACAATCAGTGATTCAAGTTCATATCAAATAAGGTACTGATCAATTTTCTATTCTCTTGAATTTGAAACCAGATATATTTCAGTCCAATTAGAGAAAGAGGAAAGTTAGTCTCTGTGATGCAAGTCTCTTACTTTGGGAAAGAAAAGTGGTCAGGAGGGTAAGTAAGGGAAGATACTGTCCGTTTCTTTAGGTTCGTTGTCTCTCTTTTGTTTTTAGCGTTGTATTCGGGAGGCTCGCCATCAAATAGGAAAATCCAGCTCAAGAAAAAAACCTGGCCTTGTCACAGGCCAGAGTATGCATTTAATGGTTTATCAATATTCAATTCACATCAATATATGCAACCATAAGAGGCAAATGAAACATATTTACACATGTACAATTATTCATATTAAGTAACCGATTACATTCGTTTACCTCTGTATTCACTTCTCTTTTCTTTTATACAGGTACATTTGACCAACAATGGTGTCAATGAGCTGCAGTGAACAAGTAACAAACCACGCGGTTCAACTATGGCCACATTTACAAACAGATAATCTTCAAAATACAATGTGAAAAGGAACATAAACCCTGTAATTAAACAAATAAAACATTATCTGGCAGTTGAAAGATCTGTTGTGTTATTATTCAATTTAAAGATGAATTAAATTGAAAATAAACTCACCAAGTCAAAATATAAATTTGGCAGTGTCCAACAAGGTTAACACTGGATCATGCGATATAACAACATTTTGAACAGTTTTGACATGCTTCTGTACAGTTTCAAAGGTTTAAAACACTATGCAGTATTTCTAAGTTACACACTCATGTTCAGATCAAAGTTTTCTTCCTCCTTCACTCTCCGTGTCTCTTCTAATCTGTGCATCTCTCTCAGTGCACTCTGAGGGCGTAGCCAACTATGCAAGGCTCTGATTGGCTAGATCACTCATTAACTTAAGGCTTGAATCAACCTGAATATAATTTTGATGATGGGTTCTATATTTATGTATATATGTTATAAAATGTGATATTGATATCAAAGATATGAATTTTAATATTAATAAATGATCATTATTTAACTTGGGTTACACACTTCCCTCCTGAAACTATACAAGTCCCATTGCATGTTCTAAGTGGCTGATTGGTCACCACTTTTTGTGAACCATTGGACATGATGGGAAGAGCACCCAGATCCTCAACACCACCAAGGCACTTAACAAGGGCAGTTTTAAACCCTTGAAACAACAACTGAACAACATGTATCAGAGGGTTCCCAAACTGAGAATAAGTAAGTCTTTCAGGTCTCTCCCTCTGCCAAACAGATCATCTGAGAGTATCATCTGGATTCTCTCTCTTTTCAGTTTCTTACTTTTGTTCATTTCCTTCAACAGGGATATTCAGAGATTCAGCAACACATTCTATTTCAACTTCATCTTACTGAACAGGTCATTTTCTTTCAGCATCAGTTAGATTTACATCAGGTATATCACTCATTTTAGGGATTCCTGGAGCATCAACAGGTAAGATTTCATCTGGAGTATCAACAGGTTAGTCTTCATTTTAAATTCCTTCCAAAGTTTCTTCATCTAGGTGAATTGGACCAGCTGATTCAGCAGCAGGTGGGAAACCCACAGTTTCACTTGGTTTGCGGATTTCATGAACTGTAGAGAATCATATTGCTTCCGCAACTGGGGTATCATCACACTACCAGTGAGAAATTTCACCTTTTGAATCAGAGAGAGAGTCATCATCAGATTCTTGAACACCATGGTTCTGACAAACCTACTCAAAGTAGGTTTGTATGAAGCAGGAGATGAAACTTCAGGTACTGCCAAGAATCAACAAGGGAGCAAAAGATCCCTGTGAAGAGTGTGAAGAGGACCATCCTTGTTTTCAGGATGAACAGTGTAAACTGGTTAAATCAACAGCTTGCTTCACCACTACATAAACCTCAGACTCCCACTTGTCTGCCAACTTGTGCTTGTCGCATAGACTGACATTTCTCACCAATACACGGTCACCAACCTCTAGGGAGGAATTGGACACAGATTTGTCAAACCTGATTTTGTTTCTTTCTGCACTCTTAAGTGTATTGTGTGAGGCAAGTAAATAGCTTTCTTTCAGATGAGACATTCGGTGTTTGACATACTCTGAATGGGATTGCTGCAAACTTTCCTGATATGGCAACCCAAAGACAAGTTCGACAGGCAACCTAGGCTGGCACCCAAACATCAATTCATAAGTAGTAAACCCTGTAACGTCATGCTTTGTGCAATTATATGCACGGACTAATGGCTTGACAAAATCTCTCCAATGGGTTTTGTCCTTCTCCTCCAATGTACCAATCACATCGAGCAAATTTCTATTGAAGCGTTCCACAGAATTCTCCCTAGGATGGTAAGGTGTCATCGAATTTTCGTAATGTGTGATATTTCACAGAGCTCCTTTATAGTGTGTGACTCAAAAGTCTGGGCCCTGGTCACTATGAAGACACTCGGGAAACCCATAATGCACGACAAAGTTATCCCAAAGGGACTTTGCTACGGTTTTTGCCTTTTTGTTTGATGTAGGAACTGCCACAGCATACTAAGTGAAAAAATCTGTGATCACTAAGATGTCTCTGGTGTTGCTTTTATCTGGTTCCAATTAAAGGAAATCCATCGTGGCTTGGATGTTAACCAAGGATGCAGCTTTTTGGAGCAAGGACTTTCTACGTACACAGCGACCACATGTCCTAACTCTCTGCTCCACCTCAGCGGCCATTCTTGGCCAGTAGAACCTGGATTAAACCAGATCCAGAGTTCCATCCATGCCCATGTGACCCATATTATCATGTAAATTGTTTACTGTTAAGGATCTAATTTCTTCTGGCAGCACTAGCTGATAAGTAATGGAATCTTTATCTTGTTTTCTCCTGTAAAGTACTCCATCTTTTAACTCAAGATGGTTTCATTCCCATAAAAAGAAGGAAAGATCAGGAAGTTCCTTCCTTGTGGTTGGTGGAGGTTGTTTTCCCAACTCCAAATGGGATTTTACTTCTCTAAGAACTGGATCAGCTCTCTGCTTTTTGATTAGGTCTTTTCAGGTAAGGAATGACAGGTAATCCATCAGAATCATCTTCTCACTCGTAACTATCAGGTACAGCATCTGGATGGAGTGCAAGACATTCCACTAAGGCCGTACCAGATCTACCGCTAGCCATTTGCCCAATGAGATGTTTTTCACAGATAGCTCGGACTTTGTCATAAATAGCACTGACAGAATCCCCAGCTTCTGTAAGATGATGTTGCATAAACTGTTGTATCCTCTCGTGCTCTTTTTTAGAGGAAGGGTCTTCCGTCAATTGCCCCTGAGGTCGTCGGGAGAGGCTATCAGCATCAACATTCTGCTTACCCACCCTGTACTGTAATTTGAATAAAAAGGTGGAAAGGGCTGCAAGCCATCGATAACTAGTGGAGTCTAGTTTTGCCATTGTGAGAATATAAGTCAGAGGGTTACTGTCTGTAACAACAGTGAACTGGCTGCTGTAAAGCTAAACTAAACTTTTCAGTCACTGCTCATTTAAGGGCTAGGAACTCAAGTTTATAGGCCGGATAGTGGGACTCACTGCGTGACAATCCTCTACACGCAAATGCAATAACACACATCTTCCCTTTCTGCTCCTGATACAGTGCAGCTTCCAGTCCCATGGTGCTGGCGTCAGTATAGAGAAAGTAGGGAAGTTTGGGATTAGCAAAGCCCAAGACAGGTGCAGTAGTTAGCTTTTTGATGATAGAATTAAAGGCTTGCACACAAAGAGGAGTCCAATGACCCCCAAAGGGCTCCTAAGGATTATGGTACTGATCCTTCTTCTCATCCTTTTTACCACTTTCCCATGATGGTGGATAACCTTAGGTTAGGTAATTGAGTGGTTTCACTATCCGAGAGTAGACTTTGATAAATTGGCAATAATAGCAGAGAATCCTAAGAATGACTTCAACTCTTTAAGGGTTTTGGGGCTCGGCCAGGTTTTGAGTGCTTGTCACAAAAAGTGTCCCAGATAGCAGACGGAGGTCTGAAAAATGAGTTTTAGTTGGTACCGTTTTTCGTGCTCCTCTAGGGTTTCTGAGAATATTATCAAATCGTCCAAGAAGACAAGCACTTATGAATAATATCTCCCATACATCTCACCATTAATCTTTGGAAAGTACTTGGGACATTGGTCACACCCTGGGGCATATGATTAAACTCCTAAAACCCCAATGGACAGACAAATGCGGTTTTGGGTTTGTCAGACTCCTCAACTTCTATTTGGTAGTACCCAGATCGAGGACAGAGAACCATTTTGAACCTGTCAAGGCCGAAAATGTTTCCTCTAGATTGGGCAGGGCATACACATCTTTCACCATCTGGAGATTAAGCTTCCTATAATCTATGCAAAGCCGCACATCTCAGTTTTTCTTTCTCACTACCACTATGGGCGAGGAAAATGGTGACTCAGATTCCCGAAGGACTCCACTTGCAAGGAGATCTCGTAAATGTTTAAGGACTGCCTCAGTGTCTTGCGGATTGATTGGTCAGGCTCTGTATTTGAATGGAGTCTCATCATGTAATTTGATGTGATGCTTCACTTTTTGAGTGCGCCCAAAGTCTAAATCATGTTGACTAAAAACTTCTGGCATTGTTCTGAGTTTTGCAGAGATACGATCTTTCCACTCTTTTGGCAATGGGGATTCACCAAAATTAAGGATGAACTTAGGCTCTGGAACAGGCCCATAGTCTGTGGAAGGACATGGTTGAGGATGTACTGACTCAATTGCATGCAGTTCTGCAATTACACATCATGGTGGGATGGCTATATCATGCTCTGTTTCATTTGTGAGTACTACTGGTAGGCAGTTAGGCTGGCTGTTCAGAAGGGTAAGTAAGCAGCATTTTACAAGTACCAAGTACTTTGCACCAATTAAATCTTTAGGTAGACTGGCATTTTGTTTTTTGGATGATTGACATTTCATGAATGCATGTTTAGTGATGGGACAGCTTGGTTTCAATTCAGCCCCTGTCTGTCCCACAACAGGGACCAAATTTAGTTTAAATCAAGGTTGGAGGTGCTGTTTTGAAATTCCCAGAGAAGTTGCTTCTCTCTCAACAGTTTTCGTTTAGCAGCAACAAGTGTAGTGTTCGGCTCAGAGGTACAAGAGGACGCAATGTGGCCATCCTCACCACATGTAAAACAGAACCACGGTCTAGGCTTCTCTGTTTGTTTCCTATTAGAAGGGGTCGCACTCACAGTGCTAGCAGTTCCTGATTTATTTTTGTTTGGCACCAAGGCTTTTCCAGCCACTTCCTGCTAATCATCATGATGGTGCCGCGGATGGCCGTGGATGGCCGCCTTTTTGTTTGTTTGTCCTGAGTTTAGTAATCTTTTTCCAGTCAGTTTTACCAGAGATGAACTGCTGAACATTCGACAGCATATACCAGTAAATTTTTTCCCGGATTTTGAATATTCTGATGTTTTGTTTGACATTTTAGTCGGAGGCGCGGCTGTGTTGTTTAAACGCACTATGAGACACAGGTGAGGGAGACGAGCAGGCGCGCTGATCAAGCTCCGTCGGCGGGGATTTCAAACAACGCTGCCGAGCATTCATCATGCGAATCTACGCTCTCTTCCTAACAAAACGGACAAACAACATCTCCTCACACACACAAACAAGGACTTTTCAACCTCTGCTGCCTTGTGCTTCACAGAAACCTGGCTGAGTGAAGCCATTCCGGACAGCACGTTACATCTGCCGGGCTTTCAGCTGTTTAGAGCGGATGCTTTTACATCAATGAAAGTTGGTGTACAGATGTAACAACGTTAAAGAGGATGTGCTGTTCTAATTTGGAAGCACTCTTTATTAACTGTAAGCCTTTCTACTCACCGCAGGAGTTTTCTTCGTTTATTCTGGTGAGTGTTTACATCGCGCCAAACGCGTGTTTGAATGCCGCGCTGCGACAGCTGACTGATCAAATCACAGACATGGAACAACAATACCCCGATTCAATTATTATTATTATTTGGGATTTTAACAAAGCAAACCTTACACGTGAACTGCCCAAATACAAACAGCACATTACATGCCCCACCAGAGACAGAAATATACTGGATCACTGCTACACAACAATAAAGGATGCATATCGCTCTGTACCTAGAGCAGCTTTGGGACTATCTGATCACTGTCTGGTTCATCTTCTTCCAACCTACAGACATAAATTAAAATCTGCTAAGCCTGTAGTAAGGACTGTAAAGAGATGGACCAATGAAGCAGAGCTGGAACTACAAGCCTGCTTTGACTTCAGTGATTGGAGTGTTTTTGAGGCTGCAGCCACAGACCTGGACGAGCTCACATATACTGTTACATCATATATCAGTTTCTGTGAGGATATGTGCATTCCTACTAGGACTTATTTAACATTTAACAACGACAAACCATGGTTTTACAGCGGAACTCAGGCAGCTTCTTCAGGCCAAAGAGGATGCTTACAGAGTTCGGGATAATGTCTTGTACAATCAGGCCAGGAACACACTGAATAAGGGAATCAGAGTGGCTAAAAAAGATACTCTGAGAAGCTGAAAAACAAGTTTTCAGCTAACGACCCTGCATCAGTGTGGAGTGGCATGAAACAACTTACGAATTACAGGACTCCTACCCCCAACCCTGTGGTGGACCAACAACTGGCTGATGACCTGAATGTGTTCTACTGTAGATTTGAAAGGCCCAATCTCACACCCCACACCCACTCTGACCTTCACTTCACACAAACACCAACACCTCCTGCAACCCCCCTCCTCCCCCCTCCTGCTACTCAACCTGCACTTAAGATCTGTGAAGATGATGTGAGCCATGTCTTTCAAAAACAAAGGATAAGGAAAGCACAGGGCCCAGATGGCATTTCACCTGCATGTCTTAGATCCTGTGCTAACCAGCTGGCCCCCATCTTCACACAGATCTTCAATAGATCACTGGAGCAGTGTGAAGTCCCATGCTGCTTCAAACGTTCCACTATCATCCCCATCCCAAAGAAACCAAAAATTACAGGACTTAATGACTACAGACCTGTCGCCCTGACGTATATATTCATGAAGTCATTTGAAAGACTGGTGTTGGCCCACCTGAAGGACATCACTGGACCCTTTCTAGATCCCCTTCAATTTGCTTATCGAGCAAACAGGTCTGTGGATGATGCAGTCAACATGGGATTGCATCATATCCTGCAACATCTGGACAGACCAGGGACATATGCAAGGATCCTTTTTTTGGACTTCAGTTCGACTTTCAACACCATCCCAGCTATTCTCCGGACTAAATTACACCAACTCTCTGTTCCCACGTCTATCTGTCATTAGATTACCAGCTTTCTGACAGACAGGCAGCAGCTTGAGAGACAGGGGAAATTCACTTCCAGCACCTGTACAATCAGCACTGGTGCCCCCCAGGGATGTGTGCTCTCCCCACTACTCTTCTCCCTCTACACCAACGACTGCATCGCCAAGGACCCCTCTGTCAAGCTCCTGAAGTTTGCAGACACCACTGTCATCGGCCTCATCCGAGATGACGATGAGTCTGCATACAGAAGGGAGGTTAAATAGTTGGCTGTCTGATGCAGTCAAAACATCCTTGAGCTGAACACGCTCAAAATGGTGGAAATGATTGTGGACTTTAGGAGGAACCCCCCCAACACTGTCCCCCCTCACCATTCTAAACAGCACTGTGGCAGCAGTGGAGTCATTCAGGTTCCTGGGCACTACCATCTCACAGGACCTGAAGTGGGAGACCCAAATTGACTCCATTGCGAAAAAGGCCCAGCAGAGGTTGTACTTCCTTCGCCAGCTGAGGAAGTTCAACCTGCCACAGGCGCTGCTGATACAGTTCTACTCAGCGGTCATTGAGTCTGTCCTATGCACTTCAGTAACTGTCTGGTTTGGTTCAGCTACAAAATCAGACATCAGAAGACTACAAAGGACAGTTCAGACTGCTGAGAGGATTATTGGTTTTTTCTTTTCAATATTTATCTATTTTTTTTATTCTATTTTAATTATTTTTTAAAAGTCTTGTTGCTGTTTTTATATTGTTGTGTACTGGAAGCTCCTGTCACCAAGACCAATTCCTTGTATGTGTAAGCGTACTTGGCAATAAAGCTCATTCTGATACTGATGTTGGGGTTTCTTTGGGGATTTATACTTGGTGGTAAGATTTGCTAACTGACTCTGGAGCTTAACTATTTGCTTCTTAAGTTCATGTGTTTCAGTGGCAAGAGGAACTACGCTTGGAGCTGGTTCTTGTTCTAACTCAGTGGAGACCCACTCTCTTTCAGAATGCATCAATGCATGCTGTTTAGAAGAGCCAAGATGCTGCTTCATGTGGGTGGCCTTCGCAGTATATTTATCTTCTTCTGTGCATAACATAAGTAGGAACTGCGTAAAAGAAGGATTACTATGTCTTTGCTCCAACTGCAGATCGGAAATTAGATTGTTATCCCAGAAGCCTTTACAAAATTGCTTGAGAAGATGCCTTTCTGCTTCTCCAGGGGCGACACCACCTCTTATGATGGTAACCGTTAAGGCTGCTTGCAACCTGTACAAGTAAGCGGATGGGTTCTCACCAGCATTTTGTAAGGAATTCATAAATTTGGCTAGCAGTTCATCACCATCCTCAACAGTGCCAAAGTGGAATCCAACAGCTGCAGGTAAGCTGAAGATGGGGCTTCAGGACTCAAATGTTTTGACAACATCAGCTGCCAGGGGCAGAAGACTATCCAGTATTTTTCTGGACACATGCAAGTCACAGACAGTAGGGTCTTTTAGAATGAGCTTGGCACTAGAGTGCCAGGTATCATAATCAGCTTCATTACTAGGTTTGAGAAATTTACCAGAAAATGCTCTGCGTCTTGATTGTACACGCCCTTGAGCAGCAACCTCCCCACTTCTCACTACATGTTCAACTACAAGTCTCTGGACTTCCGGTGGAGTGAGCACTTTTGATGATGGAAGGGTGGCTCAGTCACATGAGTAGTGGTAGGCTGTGACTGCTAACATCTACATGTCTTGGTTGAGAAAGGGCCATAGTTAATTTGCTTTCAGGTAATGTCTGAGACAATTGCTCACTTGGGCTTTCATCACCAGTTTCAAAATCAGCAGACCCTAGAGTTAGTTATGCACTCATTTACGATAACATCTTGTTAAACACCATTTCTAAATTTGTTCCACTTGGCTTTGCTATCTCTTTTAACCCCTCTGGGTAAAACTTTGTGACAGTACTGCAGACTTGTGTGAAAACACCAAACAAAGCTCTCACATGGTAAGTGACATTTTGATCACTTGACAGTTGGTAACTGCAAGGCAGCTGGGGTTCGAGGGACTGGAAAGCTTGACCACTGGTAAACTCAATTATCATGTTCTGATAAAACTCTATGGGAGGATATACAGGACTATTTTCAAACCAAATTGCAAATTGTATTTGCAATTGTGTTTTCTATTTGTGAACGCATAAATTGTGACATAATTCAAATGCAATTGCAAATTGCATATTACCGTTTGTATTTTCATTTACACAAATGTTTGCTATTTCACTTCCTTGACGTCCCGTATTGAGCCTGCCAAAATTCAAATGGAATAGCAATTCCCTTTGCACTTGCATTTCCGATGCCTTACAAAGACACCTGTCAATCAGTTTTTGGAGTGGGAGTTTATACTGTGGGGTGTGTTTGTAATTGGAAGTGACGTCAGTCACAGTCGACTGCATTTTAGAGCACCTGCCACCTTGCTGTCGACGGCCAAGAAGGAGATGTGCATTTGTGTACATTATTTAAACTTTTCACTAAGGATGGGAAATGAAGCCGCATGAAGATTCTCTGAAAATAATACATGCTAGTGATGTTACATAAGACACTGAAGCTTTAAGGCATGTATTGAGTACGCAGCACAATTTACAATGATGCCCCAAATCAAAGCATGGATTAGATTAAGTGATGAGCTGTTTCTTTACAAAAGTGATGTATTCAGCATCATGACATCCACTGTCTCCTCACCAGTGTACTGCCCATAGTATATCTATGGGACCGCCGTGTTATGCTATTCTATGCTAACCTTGTAGGCTCCCTTTTAGAAGGGCTCTGGCCTGACTGTGCAGTCATGTGAGCACTTCAAGTTGAAGTCTAATTAGAAATGGTTTTCATATTACATTGTCATATATCCTGTCTTACATATAAAATAAAAAACAAAATAATTAGAACACACTATTTAATAACTCTGTTAGTAGTATTTATGTATTATTATTCATATTACATTGAATCATATTCACTCTGATTGTAATGTTTGCCACACTTTAATGTGTGAATCATATTATCAGAAGCTTAAAATGAACACTGTAAGGCTTTTATTTGTGCATAATGGGTTAAAACTTTAACAAGCGCTCCATCTAACAGAGTTCTGCACCCGGGTTTATGACTGCTTTATATTTGACCAGCCACCATATGATTTTTAACACTCCCGAGCCTTTGAAACTTTTCTTGAAAAACTCAGCAGAAAGCATCAGAGCTTCACTCAGCTTCATGTCCCATCCCTGGTGGAAAGCTAAAATAATGTAAAACTCAGATTATTTGTCTTTAATGCAAATGATTTTGGCAAAAGAACCATATTTTTTTAGAATGTCAAATAACTATTCATCTTTCTCTGTTTCAGTTATGCAGCTGACTATCACTGAGTTTGGAATTTAATGCCTTCTGCTTCAATTATTCCATTATTGTTTGTTAATGTTCAAGGATGCAAAATTTGAAATTTTAGAAATGTAACTGTTAATACTCAGCAATTCAGCACCACCTCCTGGCTGGCTTCTCGCCACTGTGGGTACTTGACTAATGGACCAGTGAAAATACCAGAAGAATATAAAGGCATGAGGAAAGAGGTAGCAGGTTTGCTGAGCAATAACAGTCACAGGATTTATAGGTGAAGGATGGCATTTCTTTTTACAGAAATATTTTAGGTATTAAGTTTGATTTTAGATGTAATAAAATAATTGAAATGAAATATACAGTGACATACAATAACAAACAAAATAATGCAAAATAAATCCTGGGTTCACACGTTCAATTTTTCTCTCTGTATATACAGGTATTCACAATTTAAATGGTAAATCTCAAATAAGAGAAAATAAATCTCTTAAAGGAATCTTCAAATATAATAAAATGAATTAATTCTTCTCAATCAATTATTGTATGTGATCGCAAACAACCAGTGATTCAAGTTCACATCATCTAAAGTACTGATCAATTTTCTATTGTCTTGAATTTGAAACCAGATATATTTCAGTCCAATTAGAGAAAGAGGAAAGTTAGTCTCTGTGATGCAAGTCTCTTACTTTGGGAAAGAAGAGTGGTCAGGAGGGTAAGTAAGGGAAGATACTGTCCGTTTCTTTAGGTTCGTTGTCTCTCTTTTTGTTTTTAGCATTGTATTCGGGAGGCTCACCATCAAATAGGAAAATCCAGCTCAAGAAAAAAACCTGGCCTTGTCACAGGCCAGAGTATGCATTTAATGGTTTATCAATATTCAATTCACATCAAAATATGCAACCATAAGAGGCAAATAAAACATATTTACACATGTACAGTTATTAAGTAACAGATTACATTTGTTTACCTCTATATTCACTTCTCTTTTCTTTTAAACAGGCACATGCGACCAACAATGGCGTCAATGAGCTGCAACAATGCAAAGCTCTGATTGGCTAGATCGCTCATTAACTTAATTTAAGGCTTGAATCAACCAAAATATAATTTTGATGGGTTCTATATTTATGTATATATATATTATAAAATATGATATTGATATCAAAGATATGAATTTTAATATTAATAAATGATCATTATTTAACTTGGGTTGCACTATACGGATAAAGGACAGAAAAATTACAAATGCTAAATAAGACTAATAAAAACAAAAGAACAATCTATAATCAGATATTATGATCCATTGTTTTAGCTTAATTAACTATAGCTATAACTTAATCATTGTTAGCTTATATACAGTAACAGCTGTAGTTATATAAGCTACTACGATGGGGCAGAATTGTGATTTCAGTAGATCTGGAAGCAAGTCAATTTAGTTTTTGGGTCTATTTGTTATTGAACCTGTAACCTTTGTATTAAAACCCTGATTCTGAATCAGTAGGCTACATCTACCCCCAATACAGAATTATATATTGTACTTATTATTGAAATGAACATTAAGATTCCTAGTTTGGACATGCAATTCATACAGACCATACAGCTACAATTAAAAGTCAAACAAACAGTGCATTACTGGAGGTCATGGTTCCAGACGGGACAATCCTTGCTGTGAAATCTGTTTATCTTTTATATGTCGAAGAAATTGCCTTGGTAGTTCTTAAATACGTTGATAATTTTCCAGCACTCACACGAGTTCTATTAATAAGACAACTTTCAATGATTCTTTTTTCTGTTTCAGTAGTGCACTTAATGCTGAAAGTATCTGGTAACTTAATGAAAATGTGTGCATATTCATTTGTAATTAACCATTTATTACAATGCAATAACATGGTTTGAGTTGCAAAATAACACCCGATTAACATCCACTAGAATCATATCTTTTAATTATCAAAAATGGTCTACTGAAACACAATAGATTATGACAACAATGTATACAAACAAATTGAAAACCTCCCCTATCATCAGTTTCTCTGGAAGAACCATTTAAAAAACAACCAAGAAAAGGATAATGAGAAACATGTACTTCACAAAGACCAACTGCAATAACATTCAAAAACATCCTCTGGCTTTTCTAAACATCACATCAGAAACAGGTGATTAAATCTGTAGACACAATAAGCTCAAAAGCTTAGAAATATCATCACAGTTTGTTTTGTCCTTCACATGAAATAAAGAGGGATGTTTCATTGTTGATACGCACCTGCAAATATGTCTTAATTCCTCCAATATTCTTCAGTAAACGTCATTTGTAGGTCCTATGGTTTGGAAGGGTACAAGAGCTTTGTTCCTTACACAGAGGAGATGCTTGGCACTCTATGTTGAGTCTCCCAATGTGATTTTGTTTTGAACAAGGTTGAGATTTTTACTCAAAAGAACGTGGCCTTCATGTTTAATCAAACTGTGAATAGCAGAGATCCAGGTGGCAGCATCGTAGTTGATTGTGCCATTGCCTTTTGACAGTTTAGAAAATAAATATGAAGTGTGTGACTAAATGCATCACTATCAAATGTACATACATTGTGCTGTCAGGCATTTAGATTCTTTTTTAAACTTCCAAGACTGAAATATTTTTGTTAACTCTACAAAAATAAAAAAAGAAATAACATGCCTAAAACATCCACTCATTGCATGGTAATTATCAATATGACTTTAAGAGAGGGTAGACATTATGTCATGCTAGGACACCTGAGAACCAAGGAAACATTAATCAAAGTAAGGCTTGAATGGATTATATGCATGAGAGTAGCATGACTGGTTGGCCAATATTCAGTACGCTCTTTGCAAAACTGTAATGTTCCTCATGTTTCCTCCCCCAAAATCTCATATTTAAAGGGATAATTCACCCAAAAATGAAAATTATGTCATTATTTACTCATCCTCTTGTTGTTTCAAACCCGTATGACTTTCTTTCTTTGGTGGAACACAAAAGAAGGGTCAATCCTTGCTATGAAGTCCGTTTATCTTTTGTATGTTTAAGAAATTCCCCTGGTAGCTCTTAAATACATTGAAATATTCCCGCACTTTGAGTTCTAGTCATCAAAGGCAACTTTATGTGATTATTTTTTCTGTTTTCAGTAGTGAATCTGGTAACTTAATGAAAATTGCAGTGTATTAATATGTAATTATAACAATGTAATTACACAGATTGAGTTGCAAATAACACCCAATTAACATCCACTAGAGTCATATCTTTAAATTATCAAAAAATGGTCTATTGAAACACAATCTATTATGACAAAAATGTAGATGATGTTCTCGTTTTGTCTTCAACAGAAGAAATAAAGTTATATGAGTTAGGAACAATATGAAGTTGAGTAAATGATGACAAAGTTTTCATTTTTGGGTGAAATGTCCCTTTAAAACAAATCAGAAGTCCACCTAATTTTTAATAGGCCCCTCTTCCTAATTCTCATCGGCTGTTCCATGGCACTTAGTGTCCGAAGGAAACCATTCAGGCGATGTTTTAAGTGTTGTCATGGGAATAGTATAAGTACGAATTCAGTTAATTATGCCATTTTCATGTCTCTGATCCTTTACTCCAGTCCGTCGTTGTGATTAAGGCCCATATCTCTCCGGGCAGAACCAGCCATTTGTCTGCCTCCCTCGCTTTCTTCATCCTCCTCCTCATCTTCATCATCATCGATTCCCTCCTCTTCCTCCTCTTCTTCGTCTTCCTCCTCCGTGCCATCCATGGAATCGTCAGCTCCCAGCATGGCTTGCTGCATTGCCAGTGTGGCAGAATCCGAGGATAGAGACTGCAGGCCGTCCATGCCCAGAGAACCTAACACATATACACACACAAAAGCACACATGCACAAATAAATATGTAACATTCTAAATAGATTGCAATTAACAAGTTTTTGCTCACCCAATACATTGTTGAGTATCAGAGAGTGTCCAAAATGAATACTGTTCAAAACAGAATTTTGAACAGAATTCAGTGTGGCATTAAAAGGTGTCATGACATGGGGAATCATATTTTCCTTGATCTTTTGACAATTAAGAGGTCATTGTACTACTTAAATACTGTAAGTTTCAGAACTCAAACTTCCTGCTCACTGCAAAAAGAGAATTTGTTGAAACCAAGCTTCCAAAACCACTCATTCTCTACTTCCTCCACACTGTGATGTCACACTGCGGTAGGCATTTGCATCTGACCACCTCCACAACAACAAATCAATGCCTACTTTACCTTATCACTTCTGTAGCCCACCCAGTAGTGGTGAGCAGTGAGATGGCAAGGAGAGAGCAGGTCAGTCAAGAGCAGAGAGCCAATCATTACAGTGGGTGTTTACTGTGAAAACTTAAAGGAGATGCACCCAAGCGTGTAAAAAGTGAGGAAAATGAGCATGTTTTACAAATGTATGACCAAATATTTGTGCATAAAACCTTACTATTATTATAAGTGAATCTCAACAAACATATGATAATAATAAAAAAGACATGTCATGACCCCTTTAAAGAAAAAGAGGCCATATTTAAGCTTATGTTTTCCTCATTCCTCTCTAAACTTCCACATGATTATCACATTTTCTTAAACCAAATTGTGTACAATGAGTAAACATTTATTGAGAAAAGAGAAAAGAAAAAAAATAGCTTTGATAAGTAAATAAAAATTAATTGCTGGTAACTTGGCTGGTCACTGCAACATGGTTTTAAGTCGATTTGTAAGAGTAATAATAAAAATCTGACCCTTGCTGAAGTAAGTGACTTAAGAGATTTCAATCAAAGACATTCAAAGCATCTACAAAAAATTAAAATTCTTGTGTTCTCTAAAACTTTTAATCAGTTTTCTGAGGTTTATCTTTGAAGCCTGAATAAAAATGTTTTTTATATTTCTTTAATCTAGCTTTATGTACTTTTTTATATATACAAATAATGCAAAATACAGTTTCACGAATGGTAGATTTGATCAATTCTCAAATTCATTTAAAACCTTTCAAAGTATCTATATGGACTTGTATCTCTATGGACTATATTACTTGTATCAGACGTTAAAGAGTATGCACTACAATGACTAACTGTCTGAGTTGTTTGTTGAGTGGGATCCGTGTGTCTGCAGGACTCCAGCTACAATGGAGTCAGGCCAGAAACGCTGTGTCGGTCTATGCTGAGATTTCATCTTTTTGGCTTTAGGAGCAGGGTCAGGATTACTGGCATCCAACATGGGCTGCAGTATACGCCTACGGGCATTAATAAACCTTTCAAAAGAGAGGAGAGAGAGAGAGAAAAGGGAGGAAAATAAAATACCAGGAATTTTGTAAGATGCTAAAAATCTATGCTCTGTTTCTGTTTGTGGCCATCAGATGGCGCCATCCTGCTGTGGATTGCATTGAAAAGCTTCAGCGACCTTAACAGTAATCACAGCCATTCTTACCAGTTGTTCACCTGTAACAAGGTAAGATTTGTTTGTGCTGCGATCTGTCTTTTCTCGTCTTCAGTGGGATAAGGGTGCTGAAAAAAAAGAAATAAAAAAGAAAGGGAATGTTATATATATTATATTATATTATATTATATTATATATATATACACAGCTTTAAATAAAATGTAAGTGGTCCCAGACTTTTGATCACCATTGTACATTCTGTAATATGTTTAAAATCAGATTAAAATTAAGACGTATTTAATATCTAATTCAATTTAGAATACATAAACCTTGATTAAAGTACATTTCAAACTTCTCAAGCACAAAGAGGAAGGGGTGTCCTCTTTCTCACCATGAGATGCTGAAACAGCCAGGAACGCATGATGTTTGTGGCATGTTTGGGAAGAACGCCTCGTTTGTTTTTTGATTTCTTGTCATCGCCGTCCAAGAGTGAGGACAAGACCAGGTTCACCTTGGGAGAAGAGAGAGAAGATGAGAGTGTGAGGGTGGGGGAGAGGGAGGGATAGTTGCCATGGAAACAAAGAGAGTCGCCAGTCACCATTTCTTTGGCAGGGGCAGGAATGCCTTCAGTCACCATAGCAACTCAATGGGAGTAATGTTACCTAAAATTAAAGCCAAGGAGGGCACATTTATAGAAGCCTTTCATCAACTAAAAGAGCTGCAGAAAATGACTTGAATTTTTGTTTTTTCATCGAACTTATTAGACACTTTAAAGTATGAATAATGTAAGGCGAACGGAAATGCAAAAGAGTTTGAGATTGAGTGTTTTTAAAGGATGCAAGCTAAATTATTATACTATTTATTTTACATTGCTTCACGCCATTCTGAGACTGACATATTAACATTTCAGAGAAGTTTAAGATGCATAATCTACAAGCGCTTCATGTGCGAATAAATAAATTAATAAAAGAAAAAAGGAAAAATTAAAATTTCCACTTTGAAAATCAAATAATTAATTTCATGCTACCATTGCCACTGAAATCCATAAAAAGCAGCAGCTCCCCGCTGATTTAAATTTTTTAAAATAAATAAATAATAATCAAGCTCTAAAAACAACCTCCTCATTACATTTGCAGCTGGTTTTCCCCCTTTCTCTGCTCAAAATACACACACACACAAACACTAACAGGGGGAGAGTGTGTGATTCAGGAAGCAGGGTGAATTAATTGGAGGCTTCATGCAGGGGTATTATTACTGAAAGCTTGTCAGAGATGTAGCTACAGGCGGAACTCTATTCCCAGCCTGCGTGCAGTGAAGCGCATTGGCCCAAAGTTAGGTATCCAAACAGGCTACAACTGTCTGTCAAACCCAAATTCACCTGTTTTATACTCGACGGCTAGACTGCACTAAACACACAACCACCAGTTCTGAAGTCCCAACTAACTTACACTGTATCAACAGTGGAAGTGACCAACATTGTGTTTTGTTGCTGTCTACACTGAGAGTGTTAAAGCTGCACGTCATTTCTGAATGGCCAAACAAATGGACTTGTACTGTATTAGTGAAATCCAGAGGTTAGACTTCAGCAACATTAAAATTAAAATGAATTAGCTAAAAATAAAAGTCAGTTCACACATATGATATCTGTAAATAAAAGCATTGTATTTCAAAAGGACATACAGTAGAAAGAGTGGTTGGTGTAGCTGTGCAGTGCATTAAAAAAAGAAACGGGGTGTCTGTCAAGGGAAGTCATTGGGAGCTTGTAGTCTAGACTACTCCAATGTTTATAACCGCCACAATCTCGCTTTGTCGTGTAGCGACGCACACCTTCAGTATAAAAATGTTTTTGTAGCCTATAAATAATTTTGCATTCTGGAATTCTCTTTATGTTGTATAAAATAGAGTATGCCGTTAAGATCCAACCCTGTGGTTCCTCCGCATCGAAGCAAAGCAGCACGCGTTGTCTGTTTAGCAGGGGTGGCCTCACCTGACTGTTTTGGATTTGGATGGTTCCCTCCGGTAAACCCTGTGTTAACACCTGCCCCTGTGAGGTTACCATTGCCAGCGGCTGATACAGCGTTCCACCTGTGGGAATCAGTTATAGACACAGGACTGAGGTCAGATTATAGGCTTCACCTTCCTATTATAAAAACGAGACTAAAAACATAATTATCCTGCAGCCCAAAAACAAACCAATTCATCTCACAATCACTGTGCCAACATAAAACAAAAGGGTATTCTGAAAGAGGAAAACAAGGAGTTCTTGTTTGCTGCTAATTAGCCTGATTTCACAGCAATTAGACATTCTATATTCACTCTGTGAAAATAGTGTTCTGTGTGGAATGGTGTTAGGGTTAGGTTAGGGTTAGAAGAAATTAAGTGTAAATGCAGTGTAATAGACCAGCTGCTGTCTAAAATGTTGTTAATAATAATTAAACAACAATAACAAGAAAATGAGAAAACCACTTGCTGCTCTTGGCTAAACAACTTTGTAACTTAGTTGCATTCAAAAGTATTATAATCATACAGTAAAGATTATTTGATTTTTTTTCTGAATGCTTACTTGAACATTTGATACAGCTGTTAAAAAACTTGAAACAATGTTTACCCAAATTACTATAGTTAGTGTTTCGTTGTTGTATCCAAATTGCTATTGAGAATTGTCAAATTGCTTTCATACTGTACGTACGCAAAATGGACATTATAACTGAAATATACCCAAATGAATTGGAATCAAATTGAAAGCATGTTAATCTGAATTGATACCCAGCCCTATTAAAATGGGAACTGCTGTATTATTTTCATAAAAATCATGAATTTGGAAAGAAAAGCTTTTTGGACTGAGATTTCTGAATTTATGGAGCTCTTCCCTCTGTGGGCAAACAGAGTGATTATTGGCCCCCTCACCTGATACCACCTGAGAGTTGATAGTGGTCATGGCAACGTTGTTCTGTTGCAGTGAGCCGGCAGGGACCATGATCCCAGAGGGGTTTACTGTGCTGGAGACAGAGGTGAGAGATGGGGATGAGTTTTGGAGCAGATCCTACAAGGGGAGAAAGAAACAGATGAAGGACTTATTTCCACAAAATCTGATAATCTTTCTTTCTTTTTTTCTATTTTTTAAATCCTCATGTTCTGTTGAAATTGACTTTACTGTTTTTTGTCTGGGGTCCTAGAGCCCCCAATAATGTACATTTAAAAATAATAATAGTAATAGAAGTTAACCACTTATTTCTTTTAATAAGTTCCTCTAATGTAATGCACCATGGCAGAAATAATTAAACTTTTAACACTGTGTTGTATCGCAAAGAATGCATGCACTTTTCAGAAATGTGACTGTTATCCAGTATAGAAACATTGTTTGTTTTGGGTTCATTTGAACACCGCAAACTCTCAGACCCCAAACAGAACATTTGGGAAATAAATTTGCGATTGAAAACTGCAGGCAAAAACATTCAACAGTGTGCAAGTCTTCTCACGCAGAGGTCAGCAAAGGTCAATCTGAAGGAACAGCGAGGGCAAGCCGAATGTGACCTTTTGCATCTCTATGAGAGGAGTTTGCATTGGTGCAAGTGTAAATGTTACTGCTGTAAGAGTGTGCGCATTGTATGACATTGTATGCATGTGTTAGCAGCAACCTTTGGCCTTGAGACTAAAGGCCTAGGGGGAATGTATTTGTGAGTCACCTGCTGCAGGCCGAGACTGGTCTGTGATGGCGAATACGGGCCGCCCAGGTCATTCCGTAGCAGATTGTCACTGTGCATCTTGGTCTTGAGGCAGGTGATGTAACGGTTGCAGAAGTCTTTACAGAGTTCGTTCACCTTCTCTAGCTCCAGCAGGTGAATCCGCAACACCTGGATCGCCTTGACCATCTACGTCAACACACAAAAGTTACAGGAAGCAGTTTACAAGAAATGCTTTCACAAAGGTTGCACAGCTCAACAATAAGGGAACATTGTGAGAGAGTTTGGGGCCAGTTGATGGATCTGTCACTTTTTCCCTATTTGCTCTATTAGCTCAGTGCTGCATTTTCAATATATATTACAATTGTTGATTACAATATGATCACACGGGAAGTCACGTTTCCGAGAGTTCCAGTACCCAAGGATCGGTCAAATTATGTCGACTCACTGATAAGCACCAGCTCCTATCAGACAATTTTGCATCAGCTAAAGTGTGTTTACCTTATCCTTGTTGCGCGACTAGAAGCACGTTGTGTCAGCATAGTGGGAGACCCGGATTTGGATCCCGCATTGAAACCAGGAAGTAATCGCGTTTGCATAATCAGTGACAAGCGCGATTCGGAGGTTGCATTTTTCCCTCTAACATTACATTTTTAGTCCACTGATTGTTAGGTTTAGGTTTGGGTTGGGGGTACAGTTTATAAAATATGCATTCCTCTTCGCTGTATTTCAGTCTATACAGCTGAAAACAACATGCTTTTGGCGCCCCTCTGTGGATATTTCACCCAGAATATGGAGCTCATACGTGCCCATACGCCCAACAACACTTAACACTTTGGCCATTGGCAATTTCACTATAAGATCAGTCTGTTGATTATGTACATGTTTCTATGCTTTTATGCAAACTTAAAAATTTTGTATTTTGTAATGTATTGAATATTGTTGTTGCGAATTCTGCAGATTTAGATATGTCACCAAGGTAATGGTGATCTAGCTGGTTGTCATATACATTTTTGTTTGTCCATAATTCACAAAATTACTTGTTAATATCTTTGCATCAGTTAGAATGGGTTTAAAAATATTTTGCATTGTATGCCATCATTTTCTAGCAAAAGCCTTTTTATGAATTTATAGCTGTCACAGAGTTTCATTATAGATGTATAATTTCCAGCTATTATTAAAAATTTAAAAACCTAATATTTTATTTGTTGTAAACTTTTTATAAAAAGAACATAATGTTTAATTAAAAATCTAAATATATTTTTGACACATAAAACATAATATATTTGCATAAGTATATATACACATACATATACAGTATATTTACAAAATTATTTTATATAATAAATATATTTATGAAATATATATATATATATTTATTTATTTATTTATTTATTATAAACATAATTATGCAGTATTTTGTGGTAGAGTAAAGATTGGCACAAATCTGAAATAATGGCACGACTGGGCCAGTAGGAAACAAAAAAATACTTGTTGAGCTCTAAAGACTGTCTATGCACAAATTTAGAAAATTATCAGTAGGACAAATAAAACAGAAGATACAGCATCAATTGTGCTAAAAGTGAGACAAACTCATTCAAATACAAAACTCTGAGCTATACAGTAAGCCTTTAACTAAAACCAAAAGGCAAAATAAGTCATCCATTTTGAGGTTCAAAGCTAGATCTGTATGCCATTGTTTGTTAGCTGCTTTGTCTAATGCCACAAACACTTATAAGTTTTGTTGATACAGTTGGACGTGACTGAACTTTCAGTTCTAACTACCCATTCAAATAGTCGCCGCTCAAAGTCAGAACTCAAGGACGACCAAATGGGCTAAAAAATGCTTTGCAAAGGAGGAGATAAATCTGCCAATTACTGCAGCTCGTTTAATCAGGGCTCGGTGCCATCACTCTGAGGCAAGAACGAAGAGCAGCACGGCCACTATAACTGTCGCTGTGAAGAGTTAGTGAGTGGAAGACCGTGTGTGACCAGTGTGTCGTAAAGCACACAGATGCAGAGTTAATAGACTGAGCAGCACTAGTCGGCCGAGTGGCCTGGTAATGATGAACACTGACCTTTTCTCTCCTCCTTCCTTTAATTTCTAATTACTGTTAACTGTCTTGCAGGGCAAAGAAGAGGAGAGAGGCTGAATATGATGGGGGTTAACAGGAAGGAGAACAATAGAGAGAGAAAGAAAAAGAGCTACTGTCAAGAGATGGGTGAGTGTAATTGTATAAATACCTCTCACTTTTTATTTTTAACTAAACATTATGTTACCATGCTGCGCTTTTTATGTTGTATCCCTAGTCTGAGGTGTAACTCTTTTAAAAGTATTCCAAGAATCAAAGTACTGCAAAATTTAAAGGTGAAGTGTGTAATACCTGCGTCATTGGCATGACCAAATGGAATTGCAAAAATAATGTCTTATTCTCCCTGTCTCCCATTGGCTGGAGCAACAGATAGTCCCACCCAAAACTCATGTCACTGGTTAAGCCAATGCTGTCATGTCTGGCTGGTCAGAATGTTTTGATAACATAACAAAGCTACAGTGTTTACACTTCTCGGGGAAATCAACCTACAAATGGCTTATAGTTCACTCTGTAAATTTAGATGGAATCGTATCCTGAAGTACTTTAACATCAGAAAGATAACACACTTCACCTTTAAAGGAGAGGAATGGAAAATGTACAATGCCAATATCACAGCCAGCAGAGGGCAGTGTAGATATGACATTTAGATAGTCAGGAAGTACAGAGTTTCTTTAATGAATGTTTGGAGACTGTAAGTATACTTGCCTAACAGTACTTAAAAAAAAAAAAACAGCAAATGATCAATAAAGTTGCAAGAGGCTTCTGAATGGTTACCAGGTTGTCTAGTTCAGGGTCCTCGCTGAAGAAAGGCTTGTGGTCCTGCTCTTGCTGGTGGACGAAGTTCTCTATGTCAACATCAAAGCTGGCCGAGGTGATGCATTCTGATCCCTGCGTGGCTTGCTCACACTTCTCAAACAGCAAAGCCAGAAGAGGGAATAGGGGATGTCTGACACAAGAAGAAGAGACATACCATTTATTCTGATCATAAAGGAATAGCTCACCCAAAAATGATAATTCTCTCATCATTTATTCACCATAATGCTACCTTAAACTCGTATGACTTTCTTCTTTGGAACACAGCGTTTCTGAAGTGATACGACCGGTTTTGGGTGAGAATAGACCACTCGAGTCATATGGATTGCTTTTATGCTGCCTTTATATCCTTTTTGGAGCTTTGAAGTTTTGTTCTCCATTTACTTGCATTGTGTGGATATATTCACATCATACTGTATCTCCATCAAAATATCTTAGCTTGTGTTTCGCAGAAGAAATAAAGTCACTAATTTGAGAGGTCATAAATGTGAGTAAATGATAAGAGAATTTGATGGGTATGTTCAGAATGGCATACTACCATACTAATTATTTTTGTAGTATACTGTCCATAATACGCATATTCTCTGTGCACATAGAATACCTGCATGATCTACTGCACTACACTTGCCAAAATGTACAGTATACAACCAGAGCAATCCAGTAAACAGTTACAGGAAGCAATATCAACTGTGTTTTTTAACATCCCCTTCTTGAATCATTTTTTTATCGGACTGCCAATAGTTAAAAAAAAGTGTATTGAAAACTTATACTAAAAAATTTATTCTGAGATAATAACTAGACGGCACTTGCTGAATTGCACATGTAACTTCATAAGGTCACAAAGATGTATTATACTACTGCTTAAAATGTCTATAATTGCATTTGAATAAAAAAATAGTAGGCTGTACAAAGTATATACTGCACAGTATGCAGAGCATGCTATAATGTCATTCTAAAAAAATTTACTCATTTTTTTTCAGCTGAGATGGATGGCAATATACATCTGCTGACATACATAATCTTCCCTGTCATCTTCAT
The DNA here is from genome assembly GCF_019703515.2 of Myxocyprinus asiaticus. NCBI lineage: Eukaryota > Metazoa > Chordata > Actinopteri > Cypriniformes > Catostomidae > Myxocyprinus > Myxocyprinus asiaticus. The sequence continues at coordinate 12,485,927 of NC_059385.1, read as the reverse complement.
TTGATTGTAGGCATAAGCTCTATCTAAAGATTGCTTCTGCTAAGATGGAATTTGTCATGTTAACAGCATTGACATTTGCTGTATCATGAGTGGATGAATATGTTTGCATTGGTTTTAGTCTGTCCAGAGAGACGCCTCTGCTCAAAAGCAGAGCTGCAAAAATCTAAACTTCACTCAGCTCAGGGTCTTGAATTTGCCTTTTTTTTTTTTTTAACTGTCGTGCAGAGGCAAAACATAGTAACTATACATTTGGTAATTTTTTTTTTTTTTTTCTTTTGTTATGACCAAAATCAGGTATCTTAGACCAGGGATTTTCAAAGGAGGTGCTAGGGGGTCCCCAAATAAAATTTTACTGGCCCAATATATATATATATATATATATATATATGAAATTATTACCATTTCAGTCCAAAACCATGGAATTAATAAATAAATAAAAATTCTATTGACAGCCATTGTTTTAAACCATAAGAAATAAAAACACATCTGCTTATAATTTCATTAAAAAAAAAAAAAAAAAAAATTTTAGTTTAAACATCTTATCTTACTATAATAGACTAAAAACAACAATTTTGCTTTAGTACAATTACACCATAAAAGCAATTTTCTTTTTTTACTAATTCAAACAACATGTCTTTATAATAGCATGTTTACTATTTTTCTCACACAGGGTGTCTCCCAAGGGGATCATCAAATTTTTGGGTCCTTGGCATCAAAACGTTTGAAAACCCTATGATCTGTCTGATTATAGTCTAAGACAGAGTGATCAGATGATCAGAGTGGTTATGAACTATGCTCAAAATTCAGAGAGAGTTAACAGTTTTATAGGTTACTCCAAATTTTCAAAATAAAAAAGAAAAGGGCAATTTTTCAGTGTTGCTGAATTTACTGCTTCTTGACTTTACAGGGCAGTCTAAGTGACAAAGAAAACTAAATCCACACAAAAAATAATTAAGGGCCATGTGTAAGTTAATAAGCCTATCCAATCCTACCCTAACCCATCCTATCCTATCCTAACCTGTTTGTCTGTGTTCCTGTGCGTGTATGTATGTTTGTGTCCAGTTTGTGCTTTTTCTTCTTGCAGAGTCTGTTAAAGAGACTGAGAGAGTCTGTGAGACTAGTTGAAGGGCCCAGGCTCCGGCTGTAAACCACCACTCTCATTTGCAGCCTTTAATAGCCGGCTATATTAGACTCTAATCTGCCTGATCCCAATTTAATGCCGCTCCCTCCAGCTGATGTGACAGGAATACTAAACAGGCTTGCAGTGCTGAGCAGCAAGGCGATCTGTGCTCCCTCCGGGCTCGTCCTGCTCCCCTCTATCGTGCCAGCCCCTCTTCTCCTCTCCCCTCCCCAGCCACATTGAATCCTGGAGGGCATGGCTGGGTTATCTCTCCCCTTCTCTCTTTCTGCAGCCCTGGATCATAACCCGGACACAGCCCTAAAGGCCCAAAGCCAAAGGATGCTATCAATTTAGCTCTTAGAGGATTTGGCAAGTAGGCTGAGGAAAAAGCTACCCAGAAATTAGAGCATAAAATCAAATTGGAAAGTTAAGCCGCAAGGTACAGGGTTGTTTTAACATCACATTCCCTGTAGTGTGTCTAATAATGCTGCATTATCTCCATTATGAGGTTACATTTCATAACATTTATTTGCAGCAGAAACTATGGGATTTCAATTCACCTCAGTTCATTAATGGCAATTAATTCCTCAGGTATGTTTTTGCCGGTTGTTCGTGGTAGAGGAAGTTCTTGCATACAAATGCGAAGACAGATATAGAGCAGCTAAGAACATTTTTGACTGCATTATCTTATGACAACAATCTCATGGTGGTGTTGCGTGAGAGAGAGATGCGCGTGGCATTATATGTTGGGGTGCTGTTATTTGTCGCGGGCAATGCGCGTGTGGGCGATCTCCGCTGGGCATTCTCTGGAGGTCGTAGCACTATCGGGGGTGTTGATCTATCTCTCTTGGGCCCCCCTCAGTGGCTTGGGCCCCCCTCAGTTTCCCCCCCATATGGATGGCCCTGCCTTTATTATCATCTCTCACCTTTTGATGAAAAGACTTTCCAGACTGTCGTCACTCAAACATAAAAGAGTGGGCTTGTATAGTTGAAAAGACAAAGGGATTGTTAGTTTTGCAACCTAAAATAATTTTTATTAAAAGGTACCTCGTATTCTAACTGCAGACTTTTACAGTTTACAATGGGCAAGCAAATGGGAGATTTTATGAAGTACTGATGTCAATAAAGACCCCATGAAATCATTTGATGAGTGCAGTTTTCTTTCCCATGTTGACATTTTTACCTATTAGGGCAGGAAGCTGTGGCAGGACATTTTGAAGGGATCATCCTTTTTTTTTTTTTTATAGCCAAAAGCATTTAGTTTAAATCACAGCCATGAACATGATTTGCTGCTTGCGATTGCCTGTCATATTAGTGGGAGGGACATTACATTTCTAGAGACCATTTTATTGGATAAATCATCTATATATTTGGTTTATTTTCCTGGAGGAGAAATAATGTATATATTAAATGTAAATATGTGCTAAAAATGTGTTTTGTCAACTTTTTGAAGAACATTAGCATATACTGTAGATGACCTTAGAGCAAGACATGGACATGTACTTTTATGGACAGCCACAAAATTCCAATTTTGATTTTGTGGGATCTTCAAGTACTGAACCCAAATTTAGCCACTCAACAATTATGGTCACTCGTCAGATGATTCAAATGCAGACATATTTATATAGTCTGATTTACATTAGTAATCACAATCATCTCATATCTTCCTTCAGAGGACAGTATAAGCACCACAGCACTTCCAGGCATCTGTACCCTCACCTTCCAGAAAGATCTTTAAAAAAATTGTGTGAGACACCAAAAGCTGGTAAGGTGCCAAAAACAGAGAGATGTTATCTGCAGTACAGAGGTCTCAGGACGGAGAAGCTAGGCAACTATTACTTTTCCCATAAAAGTGTCATTTATAGGGAGAGAAAGCGGAGTCAGCAGAACTGATCCTAAGAACTGATGAATACATTTGGACAGGACTGCTCAACTGCCATACAAATACATGGACACTAATTCAAGACTGATATTAACCCTCAGGGGTCGAAGGACATGCCGGCACGTCCAGCTGGATTTTTTCCTCATAACAGCGGAATCAACTTAAAATACTCCATCATTTTTGGGCATACAGGTAAGTGTAAGACATCATTAGAAACTATAAAGAGTCTACTTTTATTTGTGTACACTCACCATAACAACAAAACCTTGTGCTTTTGTAAAATAAAGAAAATAAACAGGGTGCGCTTTCAGCCGTCTCTGTCTCCGCGAGCATCTTTCTGAAACACGTCACAAAAATGAACTGAAACTCAGCGAATAGTTATCACACAAACATGAAACATATGTCTAAAGAAAGCTTAAAATGTCTACTTTTAAATAAAACAAATCAAATTTAAAACAAATATTCTCCTGCAATGTAATCTGTATGAAACAAAGCGATGTACATATATATATATATTTTTTTTTTTTAATGCAATTTATTCCTGTGATGTAAAGCTGAATTTTCAGCATCATTACTCCAGTCTTCAGTGTCACATGATCCTTCAGAAATCATTCTAATATGCTGATTTGCTGCTCAAGAAACATTTATTATTATTATCAATGTTGAAAACAGTTGTGTACAATTTTTTTCAGGATTCGTTGATGAATAGTAAGTTCAAAATAACAGCATTTTGTAACATTATACACTACCGTTCAAAAGTTTGGGGTCAGAAATAAAAAAAAAAAATTTTTTTTTTGGAAAGAAATTAATACTTTTATTCAGCAAGGATGCATTATATTGATCAAAAGTGACAGTAAAAGACATTTATAATGTTACAAAAGCTTTCTATTTCAGATAAATGCTGTTATTTTGAACATTCTATTCATCAAAGAATCCTGATTTTTATATATATATATATATATATATATATATATATATATATATATATATATATATATATATATATATATATATATATTTTGTATATGCCCTATATCAGATATTACATTTTATTCTGTTCCCAGGGGAGGGGTCTTTGTCTCCTCAGGTGTGAATCACATCAATATTCATGATCATTCACGCCTCCTCACATATGGCCTAACACTAAAAGTGTCTTACAAAAGTTAAATGACTATATTGTTTTGTATGAATGAGTGATCAGGATGGTTTTCACAAAATTTTGTAGCAAAAACTCTAGGCTACAAGATCCAAATGTTTAGTATGTGTTATATGGCCTTATTTCAGTGACTTAACATTTTTGTTTTTTCAAAAACCACGCATAAACTTTATTTTCTCAAAACACAAACATGTACATACATGTTGCTCACATATTATTGTAGCCCAGTTTGTGCTGAATACAGTGTTATCAGACTTCAGCCATTAATATGTTTTTAAGCAACTGAAAAAAGCACAAATGCCAGGGGGCACCCACGGGCTGCCAGGGAGATGGGGGTGTGCTCTCTGTGTGCTCACCCGTTACGTTTGCCATCCTAATCAGGGCCAGCCAGTGGCTGCTGCCTTTATTAAACCCAGTCTGGAGTGCCTCCATGCTGAGATGCTCCCCAAACACATACACGTATACATGAACACACACTCCCCCCCCCTCCAGGCTACATGTCTGGAGCTCACCGGCATGGGGGGCACACACACACGCACACATTTTTGGTTATGTGGGACCCCGACTGCTGCATTTCAATGAGTGGCACTGCTCTTTTCAACACTGTTTTCACCTCTCTCTCTTTCAACTGCAGGGTAATGGGTAGCCATGGTCTGTTGTCATCAACTGCGAGATCTTATCAGTGGACCACAGGAGTGAAGAGTTATGTAAAAATAGCTATTCAACATAAAGCATAAAGACAATTAATCAATGTTTTTTGTCAGTGTGATTGGTGCATTGCTATATGGTTGATTGGGTACTCAGAGTGTTTTTAACACGCCGCTATGCAGTTGCTTGGGTATTCTGGGTGGTTGTTAGAACATTGCTAGTAAGGTTGCTAGTATGTTCTGAGTGGTTGTTAGGTGGTAGCTTAAAAAAAGCCCATTTCTAAGTTTCTATGATGTTCTGTTTTGTACATTCAGCTTGGGTCCTTCCTTCAATTAGCCTCACAATAAGGATCACTTCAAAAAGTGGTAGCACAACTCACCTCAACAAGCTACACTATTTGAGGTATCATTTCTGTCCTCAGCACAAAGAGTGCAGGATGAATTACGCGACAAAATGCAATACTTAAATTAGGGGTTTGATGAAATCCCTAATGCTAAGTATGAGCGATATAGTAGTGCAGCATGATCATACAGGAATCATACATGTTGCTTCCAAAAGTTCATGTACTTTGACATCAACCCTGTTCGGTCAAATTACTGAAATGCAACATACCCAGTCATATGCATAGCTTCAGGCGTGAACACATTGTCCTCTAGCGCAACTGATAGCGTGTTGCTTAAGCAACTTCCAAGACATGGGTTCTGGTCCCATGGTAACCAGAAATTTATCGCAACAATGGTGAGTGTGATTCGGAGGTATTTTCACTCTATAATTACATTATACACAGGGCAGGGACTGGGTCAGGAGGCCTGGGAGGTGGCCACAGGGCAGGGACTGGGTCAGGAGGCCTGGGAGGCAGCCACAGGGCCAGGATTGGGTCAGGAGGCCTGGGAGGCGGCCACAGGGCAAGGATTGGGTCAGGAGGCCTGGGAGGCAGCCACAGGGCAAGGATTGGGTCAGGAGGCGGAACCACTGGAGGAGGACACTCTGGGGAAGCGGGCGGAGCCACGGAAGACTCTGAGGGCAAAGCTGTGGAAGAGTCTGAGGGCGGAGACGTGGAAGGCGGAGCCGTGGAAGGCTCAAGGGGCAGAGCCATGGAAGGCGGAGCCGTGAGAGGCTCGAGGGGCAAAGCCATGGAAGGCGGAGCCGTGAGAGGCTCGAGGGGCAGAGCCATGGAAGGCGGAGCCGTGAGAGGCTCGAGGGGCAGAGCCATGGAAGGCGGAGCCATGGGAGGCTCGAAGAGCAGAGCCGTGGAAGGCGGAGCCATGGGATGCGGAGCCGTGGAAGGCTCGGGGCTAAGAGCCGTTGAATAGAGTACAGGCCGAGACTGGGGAACGACCTGCGCGGTTGTGAGCACGGGCAGAGACTGGGGAATGACCTCCATGGTCGTGAGCACTGGCAGAGACTGGGGAACGACCTCCGTGGTCGTTAGCACTAGCAGAGACTGGGGAACGACCTCCGTGGTTGTGGACATGGGCAGAGACTGGGGAATGACCTCCGTGGTCGTGAGCACTGGCAGAGACTGGGGAACCACCTCCATGGTCGTGAGCACTGGCAGAGACTGGGGAACGACCTCCGCGGCCGTAAGCATGGGCGAAGACTGGGGAACAGTCCTTTTCCTTCTCCTCCTCTTTCGGCCAGCAGGGAGCGTGGTTATGGGTTGGTCGAGGCTACAGACACTGGGATGGTCGAGGCCACAGGCACTGGCTCTGGGACGGTCAAGGCTACAGGGACTGGTTCTGGCTCGTTAACCGTGGCAGGCATTGGCTGATGACGTCTGGAAGAGCAGGAAAGTAAATCCGTATTTCATGGGTCCGTATTCGTAGTTGGGTCAGTCCTTCTGTAACATTGGGTGTCTTAAAGAGGAAGAGAGGAGACGCAGGAGTAGATTCTTTTAGTCTTTTAATTATAAACATTGGAGGAGTAGAACAATCGCTGGAGTGGAAACAGAAGAAAGGCTCAAGAATAGTAATCGCTGGAGTGGAACAAACGCTGGAACAAACACTAAATCTTAACATTCAAACTAAGCTTAACATAACACCTCATAACGAAACACTTCACAATGTAGCATTTCAACGACTGACCAAGATTTAACAAAACTAGAGGGTATTTATACACTGAGAAACTAATGAGGGAATAGAAGTTAGGTGCAGATGATGAAGAACTGATAGAAGTGATTAGGGCAGTGAATCCTGGGAAATGGAGTCTGGGGGGGGAAGACAGACTGTGACACTGCCAGTTGATGCAGGTATCAAATACAAGGCTCTGATGCTGGCATACAGAACAGTCACTGGGTCTGCTCCAGCATACCTAAAATCATTTCTGCAGAGTTACGTTCCCACCAGAAGCCTGTGGTCGGCTAATGAGCGGGGCCTTGTTGTACCAACACAAAGAGACACCAAAACACTTTCCCAGACTTTCGGTTTCACTGTACCACGTTGGTGGAATGACCTTCCCCACTCCATCCGTGAAGCAGACTCACTATCTGTCTTCAAAAAACGGCCAAAAACACATCTTTTCCATGAGTACTTAACCATTCACTCATAAAAATAAAAAATACTATATATATTCTTGTTACACTAATCTGTCTTGGATACTACTATTCTGATGCTAGTGAAACTTTGTAATGCAGCACTTTTCATATTATTGTCTCAAGATGAATCGCTTATGATGTATAATTCCTCTTTTGTAAGTCGCTTTGGATAAAATCATCTGCCAAATGAATAAATGTAAATGTAAAGACAGTGATTCGAGTTTTGGTAAGCAGAGAACAAGTTCAGCAGCAGAACTTTTAACCTACTGTGCATTTCAACCTACTTTTGACCAAATTTAGTGTTGTTAGTTTTCAGAGCTTACGAACTTTAGTTTAGTTTTGCAAACACGAATGCACAGTTCATTCCTCTAAACAGTCAGTCTGTGAAGATCAGAACATTGTGCACTCCAGAGACGATGAAACGGGATTAAACAGAATAAAACTTGCCATCTACCTTTCTAAATTGAGCAACAAAATCTTGCTCAGAGATAAAAATGTGTCCTTAGAGATATCCTGAGATACTTTGAGTACAGTCTCCAAGAACTATTTACCATAATCTCATAGAAATACATAATTTAGCCCAACAGTCATAAGATTGCGGCCTAACTGACATGATCTCGGGTTGCATCCGTGGCTTGGGTAAGATAACGGATTCTGTAAGGTATAGAAATCTCAGCACCATTACGAGTGAGGGGGAGAGTCGTTATAATGTTGGGCACCAAATGACTGCGAGTGCTCTCCAACAGCGAATGTAAACAGAATTTATGGTGCATTACTGCGGCTTGGGAGAATTGGTTCACCATTTCCTCTCTGGCTGTCAAATTAAAAGCACTCCTGTTGGGAATGATATGCACTGCTGGGTCTTCTAAGGCTATATCTCTTACTCCTTCTGATATTCTTTTCTTTTTTCTGTTTCTTATTCCCTCTCCTCTCTCTCTCTTCTAGCAGTCCATGACGCCCCGGATCCACTGGAGCTCAATGAGAAGACAGCATGACTGTGCACCCTGAGACCAAAATCCAGTATCAATGCAAATCCACTCAGCACCCACCACAGATTTGCCAATCTGAGTCATGGCGAGAAGACAAAGAAACACAGATAAACCCCATTCAGACTTTCAATACTTGAATATAACTACACCTACAGGGGTCTAACCCCTATACATAAACAGAGGAACTTCAAAAGACAAAGTAGCTTGTAGCTGACACAGTTCTATGTACACAAAGATGTTGTTAAAATCCTACTGAATAGACCACCTTATACTAGCATGATATTTCAGGCTGAATAATCCTGGTTAGGGCTGGTTTGGTTTGGTCAAACAGCATGGTCTTTCAGGTGAAGGTGGTTGACCAAAAAAGTCTTGCTGGTTAAGCTAGTAAAGAAGCCAGTTGGTTACACCAGTATACCAGCATTAGGGATTGCACAGATAAGTCAACTACTCTGTGGTGCATTTCCCATACAACGATGTAACTCACTGCTTAACCTCCATGCACCAAATGCATCGTTGGAGAAATTAACTAGCAAGTTATGACTGTTTCCCGAAACCGTAAAAACTATGTCACACTTCCATCATTTGAACCACATTGGTTCAACAATATAGAGCTGTCATAATTGACGTTGCGCAGGGGGTGGATTAAAAACTTATGCGGATATCAAATTCTAATAGCTCATTCACACATACACCAGAAAGCTGTTTAATGTGCGAAAGTTGCTGAAGACATGAAAGTGACATGCACTGTGTAATGCGACATATACATTGCACTGCAATAGTGGGGTTTCCCTATACATCAGACTTTGGGGTTCCTCTGATGCACTTGAGCACATACACACATGGGCACTCTTCAAAAGCATATAAACAGCACTTATGCATTAACATAAACACAAAAGACGTGTTCTCCAACAGAAACTGTGTGTGACTAAGGGCTTTCTATTAACATCCTTTAATCCCTTAAATGGCTGCATTTGCGTTTACATGACATTTCAGAACGCCACTTTCTACAAAACCGCATGTAACAAGGTTCAATGGAAAGGAGGATGCGGGAACCGGACAAACCATCAAAATAATGTTTAATGAAACAAAAAGACAAACATAAACACACACGGCAGCTGCGTATGGCTCTCTCTCTCTCGAACTGCCACATCTCGCCACACTTATCCCTCTCCTCGGCTGATTAGCCTGATTGGGGGCCGGGCGTGCATAGTCACGGCCCGTACCCGCACTCCTCCTCATCACACTCCTCCCTCCTTTGCCGCAGGCCGGGGAACCCCTCCTTTCCGGTCGCATTTATCGGCCGCATACGTCATCAAGGCTGTCTCGTTTCATTTTTTTTTTTTTTTTTTTTGTCTTTCTTTTTCTTATTTTTTAACTATTGTCAATGCCTTTATGTATATGCACTTACATTTATACAATTGTTAACCTTTTTTGCATTCCCAATAAAAAAATAAAAAAAATTAAAAAAAATGAAACGAGACAGCCTCGATGACGTATGCGGCCGACAAATGCGACCTCCGGAGGATGCAGTCTTCCAAACGAGACACAGCCAATATGTAAGCACTGTAACAAAATAGTGCCATACACCACGGCTAACACAAGCACTATGCAAAGACACCTACAGAACCACCACAGCTCTCAACTAAAATTAACCAGGTCTGAAGAGACTCATGTGAAATTATACAGGAGAGAAGCCAGTCAGTTGAGTTTGTGGCAAAACCTTTTACAGTGCTTGCATATTGTTCTGTCTTTTACTGCATATGATAATTCATACTCAGAAAGTAGAACTGAAGTGACATTCATTACAAGATGATTAGTTAAAACATTTCAAAATGCACCTGCATTGTTTTGCATTTTGTGACTTTCAGACAAATAAAAGACTATTTTTCCAGTCATATACACTACCGGTCAAAAGTTTTGAAACACTTGCCTGAAATGTTTCTCATGATCTTAATAATCTTTTGATCTGAAGGCGTATGCTTAAATGTTTGAAATTAGTTTTGTAGACAAAAATGTAATTGTGCCAACATATTAATTTCATTACAAAACTAAAATGTATTTTTAAAAAAAGTTTTTGAAATTGATGACTTGGACCAAATAATAAAGAAAAGCAGCCAATAAGTGCCCAACATAGATGGTAACTCCTTCAATACTGTTTAAAAAGCATCCCAGGGTGATACCTCAAGAAGTTGGTTGAGCAAATGTCAAGAGTACATTTCTGCAAATTCTAGGCAAAAGGTGATTACTTTGAAGATGCTAAAATATAACATTTACATTTGGCAGATGCTTTTATCCAGAGCAACTTACAGTGCACTTATTACAGGGACAATACTCCCGGAGCAACCTGGAGTTAAGTGCCTTGCTCAAGGACACAAGGGTGGTGGCTGTGGGGATTGAACCAGCAACCTGATTACCAGTTATGTGCTTTAGCCCACTACACAACATAATTCCCATAGTTCCATGACTTAACTATTATTCTAAAATGTGAAGAAAAAAATTATAATAAAGAATGAGTAAGTGTTTCAAAACATTTGACCGGTAGTGTATATAGTGTTAAAATATTGTCTCGTCTCGTTCTCGTGAACCCAGTATCGTGTATCGTCTCATCTCGTGAGTTAAGTGTATCGTCACACCCGTACTAATCAGTGGGAGAGACATAAGTGGGGGCCGGAGACGCCAGTTTGAGAGAGAGAGAGAGAGAGAGAGAGAGAGAGAGAGATACGCATGAAGCTGTGTGTGTGCGTCTTTGTTTGTTTTGCAGTTTATGATATCTTTGAGTTCAATTTGTTATTAAAGTTTTACGTTGACTGTTCAGCTGGTTCCTGCCTCCATCCTAAGAACCTTGTTACACAAATTTTTTTCCCCATTCTGATGGTTGATGTGAACTTTAACTGAAGCTCCTGATCCATATCTGAATGATTTTATGAACTGCACTGCTGCCACACGATTGGCTGATTAGATAATCACATGGATGATTGTTGGTGCCAGACAGGCTGGTTTGAGTATTTCTGTAACTGCTGATCTCCTGGGATTTTCACACTCAACAGTCTCTAGTATGTACTCCGAATGGTGCCAAAAACAAAAAACATCCAGTGAGTGCCAGTTCTGCAGACGGAAATGCCTGATGTGTTTTTTTTTTATTTTTTTTTTATGCAGAAACACTAACTGGTAATTTACATAGGTTATGATTAAATCTATTAGGGCAAATCTATTATACTTTAATTTTATTACAACCGTGAAAAGGTTTCTATATGTATTTAGGCTATTAGCTTTTTCATAACAAATACTCGTTTTTTATTTAGAAAAGACTATCAACATTAACTTGTGAGGCAACCCCATGGTGTTACATAATAGCCTTGTCACTACAAATACCACTGTTAAACAATGGTAGAACAATGGTAAACTTTCATAGGCATTTACAATTTGAAGTGGTTAAAAACTTCCATGAATTATGGACAAGTTATTGACAAATTTTCCTCCTGTTCTATCCTACTTCTGTTCTAACTGGCATTTGGCTTTGGATATTTTATAGGTTACTTAAACCATTAGGCCTGTGTCCTGCTGAAGAATATAATTATTGTTTAAATAAAATGTCCAAACAAATGCATGCAGTTCCAGTCTCCAGGTAGTTACCTTCATCACTTTTTGCGAGGTGGGGGATTTTGGCTAGTGAAAATGCTGAGTGGCTAGTGACCCTGCAAAACTAATAGCCACAGTGGCTGGTGAGCCAAAAAGTTAATTTCAAACCCTGATGTCCACACGGAAAACTAACAAGAAACTATGCTTCTAACCCCATGTGGTGAACTGTAGTTCCAACCACTCAATGTTACGATGCTCTTTGGAAAATGTAGTTGAAACTACGGTTTCGGGAAACACCAAATTGTTCAACTATGTTGGTAACGATGGAACTTGCATCGATAGTAGGCTAACTCTTCGTTTGGTAAATGCACCCCTGGTTAGTTTTACCACTAGGGTCAGACTACTCATGGATCGCATGATTCAGGTGTGCTTGTTCCATATGGTAATTGCAGGAGGAAAATTCTTCAGTCTAAACACTGCATCCTGTGTTTTTATGTTCAAATATATATTTTTTTAAATATATGCAAATATATTTGAAACTACACTTTAGTGTAGATAAAATGATCATGGGACTTGATCATTTCACTGTGCGTTTACAGAGCATGTATGAGGGAACTGAGCTACAAAGCGCTGCATACATTTGAAGTATTCTTTTACACATACAAGCCAAAATTCTTGCGACGCACCTCGACATGACAATGCAATAACATAAATCTGTCCATGGAGGTATGCATCTTTGCATGGACATTCTCTTCACTCACACATTAATGCAGCATCGAGCACTCTCTCTCTCTCCTTCTCCCACACACACACACACACGTGCAGAGAGAAAGAGTGAAGCCGCACATACTATACCACACACAGTAAAGATAGTTCAAATGAAAATGTACGTGATATAGTTTAAATGTTTTTTTTTTCTTGTATTTTATGTTAAAATGATGGACAACATTTTGAATTATACATCAATGTTTTAAAAATATGGAAAAAAGTTGAAAAATGTTGGTTAATGCAACCTCAAAGTTATAACCTCTGAGGTATAAATTGACCCTGCCGAATGACCGACTACTCGGCTACTTTTCTGGGTGGTTTCTTGACTAGTAAAAAATTAATAGCCATGCAAGCCAATTGCTGGTGATCAGCAGTGCTGGTCTTTTCAACAGGGGAGTAATGTTACTTAAAGTCAGTGGCGAATTCTCAGGGCCAGCAAACCCTTCTCTGCTGGCGTAACATGCCTAATAAAAAAATTACGTTTTCATCCATTCATTCTCATTCACCTTTTTGCCTATTTATTTTCAATTGCTTTCCACTCCCAATTCATCTACAAACAAATAGGGGAAAACTAAAAGTTTAGCGAATCAGAATGTATTCCTCAACACTTACAAGCAAAGCGTGATGCCTGTTTCACATAGCATGCCCTAAGCCGAGCTCGTTAGCCGAAGCAGTGTGTGAGTCTGAGTTCCACCCCCTTAAGCCTTCAGAATTTCCACTGAATCCCTCAAAATGAATCGGTATCTAATGTCAGATTGTTAGATTCATCAGCCAATCAGATTGATTTATTTGTTCTTGGTGGGTGTGGTCTTTAGGATATGTCCCAGTCAAGGCCTTCTACCTGGTCTTGAGTGATGTAATCACACACTGAGTGATGTAAGTACGGCAATTCGAAAGTGAAGAGCACAAGATCAAGCTGACATAGTTGACTGTCATCACTGTCACTATTGCCATTGAGAAAGAGATCCTTATGGATTTAAAACCCGAGATGTTCAGAATAATATTGTAATTGATTAGAACAAAAAGGAGGGCTGATTTTCACTTCAAGTAAATTGGTAAGTGCTTTTTGCATTATTATAGCAACATCAGTATTTGTTATGGAATACAGAGAGACAGGACCCAATCGCAGAGTTCAAAAACAGGGATTTATTAAATAAAAAGGAGCAAAAACAAACTAAAACTACCACAAGGGGGGAAAAACAAACATAAACTACACTGAAGGGGAAAAACACGAAGTAAATAATCCAGGCAGTGGAAACAGGGAACAGGACCGATCGGACTGGGCTACGGGAACCAGGGTAGGAGGAAACAGACCGACTGATAGGACCGACATGAGAGGAACAAACAGACTGGAAACAAGATGAACTGGCACTGGATAGCAAACACGAGAAGACTAAAACAGGGAGAGAAATCAACAGGTTAACAGATAGAGAGACATGCGGCGATACAGAAACAAAACAAAGCCACGTGCTCTCACAAGACAACAAAACACCCGAATGGCATGAGCGCACATTGCCAAGACAATGAGGCAATATACACACATGCCAACCAACAAACAAGATGAGAGAATGCGTACAAACACTAAACAAAGCGATGCCATGCATTCCCACACTAAACAAAACCTGAAACGCCACGCGATGCATGCAACAGGCAACAAAAACAAGACAGGACACCTGTGCGAGAGTTCGGCCACACACACACCCGACAACTTAGACTGAAGTGACCGAACCTCAGCACAACATGAAGACAGCTCGCGACCCGGACGCGCAACACAACGCGCACCAGTGTTTGCGAGAGACAGACAAACTATTGACGGGAATGCATTCTGCCAAGATGAAATAAGCGTGATGCACTCACGTCAATAACAGACAGACATGGAGCATGAGTGTCTGGATCCCGACACAGACCGAAACTGAACCAGACAGGAAGTCAGGATCCAGACACTGTGCTCCTGACATGAAACAAGACAGACCGAAGAGCGCACAGCAGGGAATACAACCGAAACCATGCACTCACACAAAGACAGACAACGAAACACAAGACATGGGACGATAATACCATGGTCCTGTCAGACAAAAACCCAGACTGACAGAATGACAGGACCATGACAGTATTTTTCTAAGAGTAAATTACGCTGCTTGAGCATTCAGTGTCGTTTCAAGTTTTGAAAAGTAATCGTGTACCCTTACGAAACAAAATTGATTGCAAACGAAATTTAAATCACAAATATTATTAGATATATATATATATATATATATATATATATATATATATATATATACACACACACACACACACACACACACACACACACACACACACACACACACACCGTTTTGCTCAAAAGTTTGCATACCCTGGCAGAAATTGTGATATTTTGGCATTGATTTTGAAAATATGACTGATCATGCCAAAAAAAACAAAAACAAAAAAAAAAACTGACTTTTATTTAAGGATAGTGATCATATGAAGCCATTTATTATCACATAGTTGTTTGGCTCCTTTTTAAATAATAATGATAACAAAAATCACCCAAAAGGCCCTGATCAAAAGTTTACATACCTTTGAATGTTTGGCCTTGTTACAGACACACAAGGTGACACACACAGGTTTAAATGGCAATTAAAAGTTAATTTCCCACACCTGTGGCTTTTTAAATTACAATAGTGTCTGTGTATAAATAGTCAATGAGTTTGTTAGCTCTCACGTGGATGAACTGAGCAGGCTAGATACTGAGCCATGGGGTGCAGAAAAGAACTGTCAAAAGACCTGTGTAACAAGGTAATGGAACTTTATAAAGATGGAAAAGGATATAAAAAGATATCCAAAGCCTTGAAAATGCCAGTCAGTACTGTTCAATCACTTATTAAGAAGTGGAAAATTCGGGGATCTCTTGATACCAAGCAAAGGTCAGGTAGACCAAGAAAGATTTCAGCCACATCTGCCAGAAGAATTGCTCGGGATACAAAGAAAAACCCACAGGTAACCTCAGGGGAAATACAGGCTGCTCTGGAAAAAGACGGTGTGGTTGTTTCAAGGAGCACAATACGACGATACTTGAACAAAAAATTAGCTACATGGTCGAGTTGCCAGAAAGAAGCCTTTACTGTGCCAATGCCACAAAAAAGCCCAGTTACAATATACCTGACAACACCTTGACACGCCTAACTGCTTCTGGCACACTGTAATTTGGAGTGACGAGACCAAAATAGAGCTTTATGGTCACAACCATAAGTGCTATGTTTGGAGAGGGGTCAACAAGGCCTATAGTGAAAAGAATACCATCCCCAGTGTGAAGCATGGTGGTGGCTCACTGATGTTTTGGGGGTGTGTGAGCTCTAAAGGCACGGGGAATTTTGTGAAAATTTATGGCAAGATGAATGCAGCATGTTATCAGAAAATACTGGCAGACAATTTGCATTTTTCTGCACGAAAGCTGCGCATGGGATGCTCTTGGACTTTCCAGCATGACAATGACCCTAAGCACAAGGCCAAGTTGACCCTCCAGTGGTTACAGCAGAAAAAGTTAAAGGTTCTGGAGTGGCCATCACAGTCTCCTGACCTTAATATCACCGAGCCACTCTGGGGAGATCTCAAAGGTGCGGTTCATGCAAGACGACCAAAGACTTTGCATGACCTGGAGGCATTTTGCCAAGACGAATGGGCAGCTATACCACCTGCAAGAATTTGGAGCCTCATAGACAACTATTACAAAAGACTGCACGCTGTCATTGATGCTAAAGGGGGCAATACACAGTATTAAGAACTAAGGGTATGCAGACTTTTGAACAGGGGTCATTTCATTTTTTTCTTTGTTGCCATGTTTTGTTTTATGATTGTGCCATTCTGTTATAACCTACAGTTGAATATGAATCCCATAAGAAATAAAAGAAATGTGTTTTGCCTGCTCACTCATGTTTTCTCTAAAAATGGTACATATATTACCAATTCTCCAAGGGTATGCAAACTTTTGAGCACAACTGTATATATATATATATATGTATTCCACTACAGATTACAGAATACATGGTGTAAAATATAATTTGTAACGTATTCCGTTAGATTACTCAAGGTCAGTAACGTATTCTACATACTTTGGATTACTTCTTCAGCAGTAGTAGATTTTTTTACTTGTTTTGACTATAAAAACTCTGCCAGTACAGTAAGACAAAATACACGTTGAAAATACATTCTCTGAAAAACCTAAATACCTTATGCAGTGTTGTTTCTAAAACAAGACAAATCAAATTGATCTTGTTTTTAGGATTTTTAGGTATTTTTACAGGAAAACAATACAAAAATTGTTATCAAGAATATGATTTTTGCACTAATATCAAAGGTCTTACTAGAAAAAATAAATTATGATCCAACGTGAATTTTCTTGATAAAAATATATGATCGTGCCTGGTAACGTGCATGTAAAATGGCTAGGAATAGCATTTTAACTGAGCATAAAGCTGACAATTTACACAAGGTTTATTTCTATTTCTTGTGCTCCAAACTTACTTCAAACTTACTTCTCTGTCTGCTCTTACTTCATAAGAAAGTGTTTCACTGCTGTTCAAATGCACTTTGAATCACATCATTTATATGTATACATTTTTCCATCTGAAAGGACTAAATATTAAATGAAACAAATGACAATAAAATGCAAAGTAATCTCTTCAGTAATCAAATTAGTTTTTGAATGTAACTGTATTCTAAATACCAATTATATAAACTGTAACTGTAGTGGAATACAGTTACTTATATTTTGTATTTTAAATATGTATTCCTGTTTCATGTATTTCGTTACTCCCCAACCCTGTATAGATCGATAGATAGATTAGATTAGATATTTTTCCAGGTATTATGTACCTCCTTTGTAGATTCATGCGAAGAAAAAAAAATTTTTTTTTGAATGTCAGTTCGGGAGACATATCCAACTCTTATTTAATAATGTATTTCACAAAACAATCTTGCTGCAGTTAAAATTAGGCTGGCTTGAGTATTCAGCATCTTTTCAACTTTTGGCTTTTGTGCATAAATGTCAACTGGTGATATTAGGTGGCTGTGACGTAATGTATGATGGCCATAGGCATAGGGTGTCTTATTCATTGTGAAATCTTAATTTCTTAATGGCATGAATCACACTGAAGGCCTAGATTTAAAACGCTCAGGTCACCACTGCTCAAAGTCAATGGAATTTTGAAACAAAATAATTTAACACTGTTAAAATCTGACTACTACATAAATCATGACATGACTGTATTCTTACATTTGCCAACTATGGATGGGTTCTGTTATTAAGGGTTGAATTTCAGACTGACACTTCTTTATCTCTTCAGAGTTCCTGCTTAATCCAGATTATCATCAGTTACCTTTGTAGTGTAAAATCTATCACATTATATTTAACAAAGTGACTATCACACAGTTACTTTCCATTTAAATGTTGTAAATTTGTTTGGAAACAAATGGATATGTATATGAATGACTGATGGTAATTTTACCATGGCTTTGAGAAATGTTTCATGGTTTCCAACAATTTTTTGCATTATTTATTATGTTTTATTATATTCTTATCACTTAATAATTGTATAATTTCCTTCAACTTCTAATGTATTGAATTTAAGTTTTTTCATTTAGTAAGTACTTAAAGATATATTCAAGCTAATCTCAGTCGACAGCGTTTACTGATTACCACAACAAATTATTTTGACTCACCTTTACCATATAGTATTCTCTACTAAGTGCCTCACTGTAACCTTGATTTTTGCTTTTTTTAAAGAAAAGGAGGGACGAGTCAAAATTACTTTTAGTGTTAATCAACATTATGCCACAAATGCTGTCGATTGAGCTCAACTTGTATTGAGCCCAGAACATTCCTTTAAAAAGATATGCTTTGAATGATATGCACTCTCCTCTTGTATTTTTCTATTCCCTCTCCAAAGTCTGAATTCCTTAGAGGTGATAAGCTGCAGAAATGATCTGTATCATTCTAAGCCACCTCTCCAGAAACAGAAGGATCACACTGACCTTCTCAGTCATGGCAAAGAGGCGATTACTTCTTTACTATCTCTTTATTCCACTTGTTATTTACATCTTGGCAATAACAATGGTTCCAAGAAACGTCAACGATCCAAGATGCAGGACCTGGACTTTAACACAAAAGAAGGGGCTCCTAAGTTCTGGCATCCACCTGTGCCACTACCTTTCCTATAATTGTTAATAAGCTTGAGTGATAACTTAACCTATAAATATAGGATATAACTTAATCTATACAGGTGGTAGAGCGGGTTGGCAGGGTTAGCGGTTTGATTCCCGGCCCACATGACTCCACATGCCGAAATGTCCTTGGGCAAGACACTGAACCCCAAGTTGCTCCCAATGGCAGGCTAGCACCTTGCATGGCAGCTCTGCTGTCAGGCTAGTGCCTTGCATGGCAGCTCTGCTGTCATTGGTGTATGGGTGAATGAGACACAGTGTAAAGTGTTTTGTAGAACCGCTAAGGTTAAAAAAAAAGGCACTATATAAGTGCAGACCATTTACCTTTACCATATAGTATTCTCTACAAATAATTACTTTTCTAATCCAACATCATGAACTGTATTATAGAATAAAAATGTATATGAATGTTGAAAGGAAAGTGCATGTCTTAGGACTTGCAACTGGTCACCATTTAGCTCAAGTTTTTCAAAATTTTTAATATAATGTCGCTAGTTAACTTTTTCTAGTTAATTTTAGTTTATGGTTCTGCTGTGTGATAAAAATTTTTTTTTAGTACAAATACAAATATTCCATATATTCTCACAATTGATAGAAGTTCATTGAATACCATTATGCTGTGCAAATAATAATTCTATAATTAATAAAGTCTAGTTGAGTATAGCATGTCACACCCCAGGACATGTTGGAAGAAGAGCTTCTTTTAGTTCTCAACCTAAAATGTTAAAAGTTCTAAGTAAATCAGTTTTGTCTAATTTGCATACACTTTTAACTGTTGGGCTTCTGTGTTCTGTTCAGTTCTCAAACTTTACAGCTTCCCACCTGAGTTTCCTCTCCGGATCCCTGTAAGCACTGTGGTGTAGTAAAGAATTTTACACCCTCAGGAAATTCTCTGGATACATATTACCATTTCGACTCTTGGTTACTGGATTTTATAGGACCTAATTTTGGATATGTCGCAAGTACCCTACAGGAGAAAGACCCCCAACCTCATCTCTACTAAGAAGAGAAGGTCTCAGAAGCTTTAAAAGAGAGTGCAGTAACTCATTAAGATAATTACTATATCACACATTTATTCCACTGTTAATAATTAAGCAACGCAAGCTGGAGAAACGAGAAGTGTGGAAATAAACACCTACGTACCTGACAAATTAAACTGAAACAATACACAAGGCCGCAATACAAACAAGCCAGATTTTATGATCTGTTAAATGCCCCCAATAGTTTTAGGGGTGAGATATGTGTTGAATTTTACTCTACACGCTACAAAATGTTTTTTTAATCAGTCATTTTGTGTTGTTTTCCCGTAAAAAAAAAAAATATATATATATAAACATCCTCACAACAAGCTGAATTCAGTTGAAAAGCAAAACTAAAAGCAAAATGACTTGTTTTCAAAGAATATATCTTGAATTAATTGTATTTTTTTAAGGCATACTGTAGGTCTAACAAAATGTATGGAGGTTTATGCATAAAACAATAAAAACAATTTGCCAGTGGGGTCAGAAAAAGAAACTTAATGCAAGATATATTCTTAAGTAACAAGTCATATTATCTTACACAACATTGCTTCTCAAGTAACTTTATTTTATTTTAAGGTTATGTAGATATTTTTACTGTAAAACAAGACAAAAATATTGAAAATTATTCTTTGCAGAGCATGAAGAGCCAAGATATTAGGACTTGACTTCAGAAAATGTATCTTGAATTAAGTTTATTTTTCTTATCCCATTGGTGGATATATATATTTTTTGTTTTTTGTTTTGTTTTTTTGTTCTTCTTTTCCCTCTTTTTTATTTTTAAGCATACAGATAACATAATGCATGGAGGTTTATGCATAAAACAAACAAACAAACAAAACATATTGATGGGGTCAGAAAAATAAACTTAATTCAATATGTATTCTCTGAATCCAAGTCAAATTATCTTACGCAGTTTTGCTTTTCAGTTAACTTTATTTTGAAGTTGTTACAAGACAAAAGGGTGAAACAACACAAAAATAGTGGTAAAGAAAACAACTTTTGCAGTGCAACAAAATGTAGAGCAAGTTTATGTTTCATAAATTGCATTAGACACCAGAACAGAAAGAGAGGTCAAGTGTAATATAAATACTCTTTAGTATCTATCTTACCTGCTTCCTATTATAGTGCCAGTGTGCGTTTGGAAGAGGATCATACAAGTTATGAGTGATAGCCCTCTGCTGTGCCCGTGGATATTTAGAGCATTTAAGATGTGTCATGTAGGATAAAACCAGAAATCTTGAAGAGTAGACAGTGTGTCAAAGAGAGAGAGAGAGAAAGAGAGAGTGAGAGAGTAGGTGCTGAGATATATATGGTGAGTGAGAATTTCAGTCAGTGTACATGTATAGGTGACTAGGAGTGATAAAAGTGAGAACAGTGTGTATATGTGTGAGTGTAGGCTGAGTCTGTGCTTTTTTCACACCGCCTGTAGGCCGCCTCCAGCTGGCTGCTTACATCAAAGGCAGTGTTCTCTCTCTGAGGAGCTGAGAGACTGAGCCCCAGGCCTGCCCGGACCTTCACAGACCTGCCTGAGGGGTTAGTGAAAAACCACGGGCCTCTGCCACACTGCCGTGAGACACTGCTAATCATAGCCAGCGTGGCAGCCAGTCGAACGAGCCGCGCCAGAGCGTGCAGCGAAGGATACTACAAAATGCAAGCGGCTCGCAAACGGCCGCGCTGTAATCAACCAGGGAGGGAGTGGTTTGGGAATGAAGCTTTAAGTATTTAAAATGCCAGTGTGCCATGTATTATTTACTTCATGAATAAAGTAGGAAAATATGACTTATGCAGGCGTGTTGCTACCCAAATCAAGCGCCTGAGTCTGTATGCTTGTATTTAGATCAATATGTTATGAGGGTTTCAGATAACTATAAAACTGCATTATTCATATCTGATGGAACAATGGCATACAGGTACCTACATTATATGCAGTGGAAAAATATCTAACTAGAACAAAGGAACACAAAACTTTTTTAGTTCTGTAATGTTGCTACTTTTTGCATTTAAATTACACAGTGTGTATAATTGTAATCATTATTAAGAAAAATGCAAGTATGCTACATTCATTTTACCTGTATATGAATTTTAGTGTAAAATTATGGTCTTAAATGGGACATTTACAATATATAACAAAAACCCAGCACATTTGCATTATTGTATATCTGCAACTCACCTGTAAACAGCCCGTTTGTCTGACTCCAGTTGGGCTTGGGGGTCAAGGGTCACGCTGACTGGGGTGGCCCCTGCCGCTGAGGCTGCAGAGATGTGAACATGCTGGGCCTTTGAGTTTTGCTGTGTAGTGCCTGTCATCTGGAGTGACCAAAAGTACAATGTAAAGCTCCACGTTATTTTAGTTGGAACTATCCTAATCCTAACTATAACTAACATTAGAAGGTAGCCTGTGCTGGTAGATGCAGTAACCAGGGCCATTTCTGACCATTTTGGTGCCCTAGATGAGATTGCTATTGTCGTGTCATTGGTGGTGGTCCGTGGGGTGGAGGAAGGCACCCTAGGCAACTGCCTAGTTCACCTATGCCTAGAAACGGCCCTGGCCATAACTACACAATTATACAGATGATTATATAATTATACGCCATTGATGGCAAAACATTCGTTAACAACATTAGTTAAAATAAGCCCATTGTGCAAAGGTGCCTGGGTTTGTTTCTGGCAGGTAGCAGATGCCCTAACCTCGCTTCCATCCCTAATCCTAGCCATATGGAGCCTGTAAGGCTGAGTAGCTTGCCAGGAACAACGCCAGGCACCTTTCTCTTATCGAGTTAAAATAAACTAACAATGAACAATACTTTTACAGCATTAAAAGTTGCACATGTAAACATTAATTAATGCACTGTGAATTAATATGCAATAAACAATTCTATTTATATTAACTAACATTAACAAAGAAAATAAATACTGTAAAATCATATATTGTTCATTGTTAGTTCATGATATTTAATGCATTTAACATTAACTAACCTTATTGTAAAGTGCTACCAAGTTTTTGCATGTAACATTTACAGTAAATCACAACAGTTTCATTATATTGAATTAGACATTTAACCAGTTACCATTTTTGGGCTCTTGGCAGCGTGAAATTTCCTTTTAAATGTTCACTGTTTGCAGCAAAGAGTTCAAAATGTAGTTAAAATTATAACATTTGGATGACATCATTTAGGCGACAGAATGTTTTGGAAGAAGTATTCCTTAAAGAAGAAGTTGTGCTACAAGTATATTTTTGTGATTCACTCAACTTCATTTCCAGATTTCTTGGACTAATTTTAAATTGTAAAAATACTGAAGCTAAATTTCACCAGTCTGGAGATGAAGAATAAACTATTGTGGTTTTACCCCTCAGCAATGATGAGCCAGAAATGCTGTTTAACATCACCTTGCTTTCATGCACACTGTTGGTGACTCTCAGCCAGGCACTGTCGTCTTATCAGATCTGCTTTATAAACGCTTCACTTTTGTGTTTTTTGATTACGGTGCTTGTATATCTTCAAGAGTGCAAATGTGGAGGCCTGGGTAACTCAGCGAGTATAGACGCTGACTACCACCCCTGGAGTCGTGAGTTCCAATCCAGGGCGTGCTGAGTGACTCCAGCTAGGGCTCCTAAGCAACTAAATTGGCCCGTTTACTAGGGAGGGTAGAGTCACATGGGGTAACCTCCTCGTGGTCGCTATAACGTGGTTCTCGCTCTCGGTGGGGCGTGTGGTGAGTTGTGCGTGGATGCCATGGGGAATAGCGTGAAGCTTCCACACGCACTATGTCTCCGCGGTAACATGCTCAACAAGCCATGTGATAAGATGCATGGATTGGTCTCAGATGTGGAGGCAACTGAGATTCGTCCTCCGCCACCCGGATTGAGGCGAGTCACTGCACCACCACGAGGACCTAGAGCGCACTGGAAATTGGGCATTCCAAATTCCAAAAAAAATAAATAAAAAAACAGTGGAAATGTTTGTGCAGTAATCTGCTTAGTTATCTTTTTTCTATGAAGGAGGAAAACGGCAGAAATCCAGATAAAGTTCTGGGAAAAACTAGCAAGGAAACATATATTTTTTTTTGTCCTTTTTCTTTTTTTCTCCAGCAGCATAAATATTCAATGCAGAGTCTCCATTGCCCATCCTGAAAATGTGAGAACATTACCGACTGCAGCATACAGTCTCATTAAAGTCTGGAATATAATTTGAGGCACTTGACCCCTAAATTTTTACGTAGGTCACTTTATGCCGGAAATGTGTTCGACGGTCATTAAATAAAACTATAATAGTCGAAGTGGGCAGAGTTCTTGCTTTTTAACATTCAAAACACTTTTAGGGGCCGTTCAGACAGAACACGTTCTTGTGCTAAAAAAAGCTTGATGCAGTGCCATGAATAGAGCAGAATGTTGTCTCAAAAAGCGTTTTTTAAAAGTTGATGTTCTTTTTAACTTGACATGGTGCCTTAAAAACATGCTGCTCCTGCGTGAGACGCTACAGTCAAAGATGTCTGTCATGAGCATGCTAACAAAGACAATCTGGTAAAAGGCTGAACGGTAAAAGGTGGACGGCTTCTAAATATGTATTACTGTGAGAGGATGCACAACACTCCCGTTGTGTCTGTCAGCATTTCCTCATCTCACCCTGCCCTCTTTCTCTGTTTTTTCTCTCGTAATGCAGCTTTGAAAGCAACCCCCCCCACCCGCCAACCAACCAAAATGGTTTAAGGGAGGAAGCTGGAAGTCTTAATTCCAGCCTCAAATAGGAAATAAATTAGCCTCTTCACACTTAACTAGCTCTCATTTGCATGTCTCCACCAGCACACTGCTCTCTTCTCCCCTGCCTCTAATCCTCAAGGCGGAGGGATACAGCGGCAGCTGGAAAGGGAGAGTGGGGGGCTCTAGGACAAAGATGCTTCTCTGTTTGTTCCCCCCAATTAACCCAGGACAAGCACAATGAAGATCTTACATCATAAACATTGCATAGGACCTCTGACTTTACTGATGGCCACACTTTGAGAAAAAAAAAAAAAAAAAAGAAAAAAACACCTGAACACCAGCGTGAAACTATATAGACCAGGTTTAGGTAAGACTTGTTTAAGAAATTTGCAATTGGATTGAATTATGCAGCTAGAGCTGAGGTGGTTCAGTCATACAGAACGATAAACACTATCCTTTGCTTTTTTGTAAATTGGGTTGCTTAAATCAATGCAACAACACAATATGTCACAACCTAAATCTCTCTGTGCAGTTTGTTTGTAAACAGACCTGTTGACTCTCCTGGTACGATGGTGGAGGAACGCTTTGTGTGGCCATCATGGTTAATGCTGGTGCTGGGGACACATGTTGCATCATGGGATAGCTTCACATGGAGACTCTGGAGGAAACAAACACATAAAAGATGATGATGGAGTATCTTGAGAATGCTGATTCAGAACCAAAACTAAATCTACTTGCATCTTAATCAGAGTGAAAAGGGTTTATTACAACAGATACTGTATAAAATAATATATAATTAAAAAATGACAGAATAAAAAATAAATAAAATTCAAAAAGTATTGACAAAATAATTAACACTGTAATCCTTGGCAGCTTCTCTGATTGTAATTATTAAAACCATTTAAGGACCCACCACAAGGTGCTGCTGTACTTTAACTGACAAAAAGGCACAAAGTGCAAAATTTTGCAGTACATCTCTCCAGAAAACAAATAAAAACACACCTTCAGGTTGAAGGTGCATGAGTTACTGTTTTTCTAAGGTAAACACAACTACCTCAGCAGGCCAATCAGGGGCTCATTAGCTCTGTTGTCAGAAGAGAAATTGACACTGGGCATGGGCAGGGTGGGCCCCGGGGACAGTGTACTGTGGGAAGCCCGACTACACATAATTGGTCCCATGTTACCACATATGGACCCCTGGCCCATGCTTCTGAGTCAAGTGTTATCAAGGATAACACAAATGTTCTTTTCTCTTTCCTGCCTATGTTAACCTGTGTGTATCAATACAGTTTCAGGCGTTTTAATGTTTTCACACAAATGCATTCTACACAGTTTCCTTTTTATTTAAAAAAAAAAAAAAAAAAAGTATACTAACTTTATATTTGAATAGAAAATATATAAATAAAAATATTAAACAACAACATGTTGTGACTGCAGGCTCTCTTTTTTACATATGTGCATGCCAAGTCTATTATCATAAAGATTTTTGAAGATGTGGACAAATTGTCTCTCCCATATTGATTTTCCCATCTGTCTGAGGGTATTACAAAATAAGATTTAGTTCCGTCCGAACACAAGTAGACAGTAAGCACATAACCACCTGAAACTCAAATCAGAGTTAAACTCATTGAGGAGATCTGCCTTGTGTTCATTCTTTACATTTTTCTTTATGAAATCTTATAGAATCACACACCCAAAGCTTGAAAAAAAACATTCAAATTATTAATTCAGACATCTTAACCCCTTTTAGTAACTGTTGATAGAAAATTAAGCTAACAATTGCAAATTGTTAGCTTAATTGCTAGTTGGCTACAATGACTGTTTGGTTGAAATGATTGTTCATCTGATTGAAAAAAATAAATAAAATCTTCATTTTAAAGGTGTAGTTCACACAAAAATGAAAATTCTGTCTCTATTTATGCACCCTCATGTCTTTATTATGGCCCTATGATTTTCAGATGTGAAAAAAAAAAAAGAAAAGAAAGAAAATGTGCACGGAATCGTGGAATCCAGTCATAAAAATGTAACTGTGAAACTATGAATGTTAAGGAATTTGACTTATTTTGGATATAAATGTATGTCTTAATGCACAAACAATCGTGATGTCTTTGTGTGATTATTAAACCACAAAATTAAACTCTCAAATACAGAATGCAGAAAAAAGAAAATGGAAAACACAAATATAATATGACCCTATATTCTAAACCCGTATGACTTTCTTCCATGGAACGTTAGGGAGAATGTTAGCCTTAGTCATCATTCACTTTCATTAGATGAAAGAAAAAAAAAAAAAAAAAAAAAAAAGAGGCATTGCAAGTGAATGGTGACTGAGGACTGTCAGTCTCTACATTCTGCATACCATCTCCTTTTGTGTTTCAGGGAAGAAAGAAAGGCATACAGGTTCAGAATGATATGAGGGCGAGTAAATTAAATAATTTTTTGGATGAACTCTCTCTATAAGCCATTTTAGAGAAAAATATGAATCTCAAGCCATATAACAGCTAACATAGTAAAAACGCTGAAAAATACAGGTACTGTATAATTTTTTTAGCTACAGAATATCACACAGTGATACAGGGACTCGTCATGGGGATTGTGGGAAAATCAAGGAGATACAGAGCAGGAAAGTTGTGAATCCAATAAAGAAGCCAAGTCTGTCAGACAGTGGACAGATGTAACCATCTCTCAGACACTAGACACACAACAGTTCCAGCAGGAAAACAGGAAAGATCTATTTTTTTTTTTTTTTCAGGTTGGCAGCAGTGTGTGGAAAATGGTCATAGGGGCCAAGACAAACCAAGCAGCTATTTTAAGGAGATCACACACACACACACACTTACATTACACACACTGGGTTTTGAGTAATCATTATCATAAACACCATCACCACCTCTGCTCTCAAATGTTTCATGTTGGACTTCGTGGAAATGCGAGGAATTTTCCAAACACAAATTAGATTCTGGCTTGGCATTGCATATTTTATGAGGCTCGTCCAAATCATACAAATTGAGAATGTTGTGTGTGCGTGTGATTTGTATACTGATTACACACCACTGCTGTTCTCATTCCAAGTGCTATCAGCCGAAAGGCATCTTCACTGTTATCTCTCCTCATTTTAATTGCAAATTTTGCAAGCGAGTTGGTAATTAAATGGAAAATTGCACATTAATTGATGAGACTAAAGATAAAGCAATTCCAATTATTGCACTGTATTTTAAGGAGGCCTCTCAAGTCTTGGTCCCTGGAGTGACACAGTACCCAACACTACAGCATCATAATAATACTAAATTTGCACAGTGTACACACCAAAGCAGGGTAACAGCTCTATCCACGAGCCTGTGTTTATACACCACCAAACATGGACACATACAGAGTCTCATGCGCACACACTTGCTCCATAAGCAAAGAAACCTCTAAAGTCGTTGGCAGGTCTCTGTGGACAAAGGGTGTGTACTGATTAAGCCTTCCAGGTTCCTCTTTTAAAACACATCATCACACCTTCTAACTTAAAGGTGCAGTATGTAACAATTTTCATGTAATATTTGCCTTTTTTTTTTTTTTGCAAATGTGTGAACGGCTTGTAACGCAAGCCTGTAGACTGATTTTCATGCGAAGGGAGCGGGTCGGTTTTGCCGGGAAAATCCAAAGGATGTGATGTCTATGTGCACTCCCGAGAGCCTTGCCTCAGTGCAGGGTTGGGGAATAATGGAATACATGTAATGGGAATACATATTTAAAATACAAAATATAAGTAATTGTATTCCACTACATTACAATTTAAATCATTAGTAATTAGAATACAGTTACATTCAAAAAATATTTTGATTACTGAAGAGATTACTTTGCATTTTATTGTCATTTGTTTCATTTAATATTTAGTATTAAATGTTAGAATTATGTTAGAAATAATATTAGAATCTAGCATTATTTGCACCAGGGTTGGGGTGCAAATAATATTTGCCACGATTTGTACTGGGTGTAAATAGCATATACTGTATCATTATTTGTACCAGGGTGCAAATAGCATCTGACACTATGTACACCAGGGTGCAGTTAGTATCTACCATTATTTGAACCGGGGTTGGGGTGCAAATAATATCTGCTAGTATTTGCACTGGGGTGTAAATAGTATATACCATTATTTGCACCAGGGTGCAAATAGCATCTCCCTTAAAAGAACCACATTCTTGATAATGTTTCGATAATGTAATCTTGATTATTCATTTACTGCCTAATCCAGTGTGATATTCCGAATTATATTTATGTCCCTGTGTTATGGCCTTCCAGTAATAGCTAGTACATTACATTATTAGTGGTACTTTTAAAGTTAAGCATCACTTTCACTATTGGTCATATTTAGGTTTAGGTATTTTTTGGTGCTATGGACATGAATGGTGGCTCAAATGATAACGCTTGTTGAGGAGAAGTGTGGTAATGCTCCTCTAAGAGATCTGGATCACAATTTTTGCCTGACAGACAATAAAATTGGCAAAAAATCCCATAGACTTACACTGAAGGAGGGACCTGAGCCATATCTAGGGACAAGAATATCAAAAAGACTTGTGAGTGGACTTTTTAACTTGGGTCAGTAAGCAACCACCCAGAACACCTTTGTAACCACATAACACCCAAGCTATCACATTAAAAAAACACTGAAAACACATACCACATGGCAATGCCCTGACAACCACATTTTGCTGAATTTTCTTCAAAAACTGTAAAATATTTGTAAAATATTGCTATTAGTGGATGCTTTCTTACCGGAATGAAATCTAAGTGCATATTTCATATAAGTGACAATATTCAGGTTATCATATAGCCTCAGCTAATATAAGCTAAGCCAAATATACTATAACAAAATATAAGCTATGGTCAAAAAGAATCAAAAGAACCTAAAAATAAGATGAGCCAGTGTGCACAAAACAAAGTAGATGCATAGTTACTTAATTAAGCAGAAATTAAGTAGTCCATACCTGTAGATAATTACCACTTAAATAGTATAGAGTTATTATATTACTGTCTATATTTGTCATGTTTAAATGTGTTTTTGTTCATGTTTTGTTTTCACACCTTTTATTTTGAAATTAATTTACTTCCTGTTCCTGTTTCTGGTCATGTGTCCTTGTCATGTGATTTCCTGTTCCCCTCATTTGTTCCTGTCATTGTGAGTATCTGGTTTCATGTGTCTTGTTATCTTGTTATCAGTTCTGTTTTATTACTGGTTCCTGTTTATTAGTCTTGTTATCATGTTCATTAGTTTTGTCTCATCATTGGTTGTCTATGTCATGTGGTTACCCATGTCCATGTATTTAAGCCCTCATGTGTGCCATTGTCTTTTGTCAAGTATTGTTTATGTTCTTGTCTATGGTCTTGGTATTGTTTATGTTCTTATTCATGGTTTCATTTCATAGTTTATTCAAGTTGTAGTCAAGTCTAGTCTTTATACTGTATCTTGTTTCATGTTTTGGATTTGTGAATAAACTGCACTTGGGTTCTTCACATCATCATTGCCCTCATCCTGTCTTCAGCCTGTCCTGTCTTGTCCTGCCTTGCCCCAATGTTATGGAATACTTGACAGACAAAATGAACCCAGCAGTGAAAACTTCTGCTTTTACGCCAGGGGAATCATCCCCTCGAGGACTATGTGGCTGAGTTTTGTGGACTGTGTCACTTGGTGGACTTTAATGGTATTGTTCTCAAAGACATTTTTTGTGTGGGCTTAAATGAGCCAGTCTGCTCCAGGATGCCTGGAGGTAGTCAGTTGGACTCTAAGTATTTTGACATTGCCCTGTAAATAAGTGGTTAGGCCTCCACTGTTGGAGTAATGGATGAGGACCTCAGCACCTCAGTCAGAGCCCACCACCACGCCTGTCACATTCCACGAGCCAGCGTCCACGCCTGCCACGGTCCACGTACGTCATTTCTGTCATGCCTAGTCAAGTGGCCCCGCCTTGTCAAGTCGGCATGCCTATCCCATCATGCCAAGTCACCATGACCCCTGTGCCTGCCACAGCTCCACCCTCAGAGCCTTTCACAGCAGTGTTCACAACCACGGAGGCTGTTCCCTTGTCACTGCCTGTGTCCACGACCACAGAGATTGTGCCCCTGTCCCTTCCTGTACTCACAGCCACAAAGGCTGTTCCCCCATCAGTGCCAGTGCCCATGATCATGCAGGTTGTTCCCTCGTCACTGTCTGTGCTCACGACCATGGAGACTGTTACCCTGCCACTGCCTGTGCTAACGGCCACTAAGACTGTTCCCCTGTCGCAGCCAATCCCTGAGACTTCCACAGCTCCACCCTCTGAGCCGCTCCCTCCTGAAACCTGTCCAGTGGCTGCAGCCCAGAACTCTGTCCCCTCTGCCCAGTGGCTGTCACCCAGGCCTCCTGTCCCTGTCCTGTGACTGCCTCCTAGGGCTCCTGTCCTGTGGCTGCCTCCTGTCCCTGCCCTGTGGTCACCCCCCAACCCGCCGGACCCCGCTCCCTTCCTGAAGCTGCCACCAAACCCACAACCGGCTCCGCACTGGACTCCTGCTCCATGCCCTGTCTCACCAGGCAATGCCTCAAGGACCCCCCCCCCCAGCTCCCTACTGAACTCTGTTAATTTTCTTTATGTTTGGACGTTGGGAGCCACCCCTTGTGTGTGTGTGTGGGGTGGGGGGGTGTAAGATATGTCATGTTTAAATGTATTTTTGTTCATGTTTTGTTTTCATGCCTTTTATTTTGAAATTAGTTTACTTCCTGTTTCTGGTCATGTGTCCTTGTCATGTGATTTTTTTTTTTTGTTCCCCTCATTTGTTCCTGTCATTGTGAGTATTTGTTTTCCTGTGTCTTGTTGTTTTATCAGTTCTGTTTTATTATTGGTTCCTGTTTATTAGTCTCATTAGTTTAGTCTCCTCATTGGTTGTCTGTCATGTGGTTACTCATGTCCATGTGTTTAAGCCATCATGTTTGCCATTGTCTTGTCAAGTATTGTGGTTGTGTAACGCTCTGTAGCTCTTGTTCATGGTCTTATTGTTCATGGTTTCATTTCATAGCTTATTTAAGTTGTAGTGAAGTCTAGTCTTTATATTTTGTTTCACATTTTTGATTTCCACGTCTTGTAAATAAATTGCACTTGGGTTCTTCTCATTCTTGTCCTGTCTTCAGCCTGTCCTTGCCCCAACGTTACAATATAAGAAGCAATTATGAGAAGTATACAGTGCAGTGGCCTGTCAGATTATGGCTTGAGATTTAATTACAGCTAGCAGAGAGAGTGTGTTTTAAAGGCTGGGACTTGGATGTATTGAAAATGTCTGGTATGTGTCTGGGTAAAACTTGAGCATAGCCTGATGATATCCTCCTTTTTTTCATCAATACTGCTCTGGCAGACCCTTCACCCAAAATCGTTTGGCTGTTTGATCACAGCCCATAATTAACGCAAACACCTGATGGACATCTGCAAGTGATGAGGCTAATAGAGCAATGTTGGGGATGTCAAGTAATGATAAAGGCTGCATCCCGATACTTCTCCTATACACACTGAAAGTATGTACTTTGCTGGTGGTGACAATGTGCATACTTATGAATATGTAGAAAGATGGTATGTAATGGAACATCATAAAACTGCACTTTGATATAACAGAGCCCTTTGTCGCGCACTGTTTGCGTGTTTCTATAAGCATTAGCATCTAGCTGAATTCAGTGCCTTAAAATTCTATAAAAAAAAAATAGTGTCACTTTTTCAGCTTTAAAATACTTTCTCCTATCCCAGCTTAATGTACAGAGACAACTATAAGTAAGCCATTTGTAGGTTAATTTTTTCCATGGTGCTATAAAAAAATTCTTCTGTTTGATGGAGCAGCCCGCCCAGCCCGACACAACAACATAGACTCTTTCAATGGCATGAGCTGGGGGCGGGACTATCTGTTCTATAAACAGCAGGCGGGGGGTGTATTCGGAAAGATATTTGAAAACTATGTTTATTTTTGCTATTCTGTTTAGTGGCGCTACTGCCACAAAAAGTACACACTTCAGCTTTAACCATTACATTTGTACATTTAAACTGGAACAAAAGTCAAAACAAAACTGTCACATCCTTTGAAATATCCACCAAAGACTGATAGGAAAGTGCATACTGTTGAGTGTGTCCTGTAACAGTCCTCATTTGCATAACTGTTAGCATATCGCTAAATTCTTCAGCCTTAAAATTATTGCTTGGCGTTTAGATTTTAAAACATTTGAAGGTAGTTGATGTCACAACTTTCCAAGAAGTTGATGTCACAAATGATTCCCTTCAACTAATCCTAAATCAGACTGATCACACTGTGAATTCAGCGACAGTAGAGGTCTAAAGTTCTTCAGATTAAATCGTTCTTTGCTTACCGAAATTCTAACCACTGCCCCCAGCGGCTGAAACTGGAAGTGTTGTTGAACGCATGGGCATGTGTGAGCTTCCAGTTTCCATGTCCACAGTGTTGGGCCAAAATCGAGTTATAAAGCGAGTTGTTTGTAATTGTAAATGATGTATTAGAATCAACAGATGCATTTTTTTATTAACCATATGCCCTAACCCAAACCCTAAACCTAATTGTCAGTGGAGTAAAAAAGAGATTTAAGAGTGAAAATTTTAACTCCAGATCGCGCTCACCATTATTTATCTGAACATGATTACTTCCTGGTTTCCATGGGACCAGAACCCGTGTCTCAGAGTAGCAACACATGGAAATGTGAACATGTTTGAATTGATGCAAAAATGTCTTATGAGGGACGGCTCTTCAGCAGGATGATGGGTGAAAATTCAGCAGAATGGGGTTGTCTCAGTGTACATGAACATTCGGAAACAACGTGTTGATTTCCCATGTGAACATGAGTGGCATCTACCCAAACATCTGCAACTACTTCTGATATCAGCTACAAACAAATGATGGATAGTTACCAAATGTTGAATCTCCCAGCCTCAGACATGCATCCTTGTTCCATGTGCACAATCCTAAAGGCTCAAAGATGTGTGTGAGGGCTGCGATTTCCCCTTAGTTAGAAACATCCTTTGTGACCGGGCCACGGAGAAAGAGCAGCAGGGTTTTTTTCCCCTATTAATCAAAAACAGGTGAGGTCTGAAGTACAGGAGGAAGTAGCTGATGGTTTATAGACCCCATTCATCATCATCATCCACGTGGTCTCCTTCTGTGTCTCACAGCTAGTCCTTACATCTGGGAAGAGGGTGTTTTATATATCTGTTTACCAGGCAGGCTGCCAGATTGAAGAAACAACAAACCTTCACTTTTTCTCAAAACACTTCCAGGGTGACAAGCCACTGGATGAGTTTTCGAAACTGAACTAAAGAACTAGATCAATCTTTGTATTTTATGGAAAGTTTAATTTCTGCACCACTAGTGTCACCAAATGGAATTGCAAACCTTTTCAAACAGGTTTCAAACAGCTATGAATGAATGGTGAAGACCCCAACACTGTCCCCTGATTTTCCTGGCTCCGTTTCTATGTTTCCTGTGTGGAAGTTTGTCAGTCTGCAGGGAATGCAATGAATAATTTTGAACAGTGCGTGTGTGTCGCAAATGGCCAAATATCATGAATCTTAATGTCCTGAGTCAGGGCTTCTCCAGAGTGAATACATAAAACTGGCCCACCTGAATACATTTGCTACATTAGAGGCCCTTCCATGGGCAGATTTGCAATGCGTTGTGAGCGTGTGCTTAGGAGAGCTAGAGGACGTCAGTGTGGGGTTTTATTAATGAAGAAGGGAAAGGGCAAAATGTTGGAGCAGATCCCCAGCACAGGGACGGAAATCTCCAGACCAGGTTCTCTTGTCATAGACATGCACATTTAGACATGAAAGCATACACCCCAGGGCTACACACCTTCAGGCAACATGCTGCTTTTGCAGCATCTCTTTGCTCACATACACAAACACACACCAATGTAAAACCAGTTAGGGGGACTCGAATTCCCAGCACTGCTCATTAACCTGTAGAAACTGCAGGTGGTGGATTAATCTCATTAAGCTCATATTCATGAGCTCAGATCTTTCTCTCTGTCTCTCTTACACATACATGTACAATTTATGTCTTTCCACTTGCTGTACCACTGTATGAAAGATACACAAACCAGATGCCAAAGATATCAAATGGAATTGCACAAATAAGGACTGTTTTTAAGCAGGTTTCCCGAATATTCTACCCTTTTGCCATTGGTCATCAAACATCCCACCCCAACCACACACCACTGGTTGAGCCGATGTTGCTATGCAGGTGGAACGGAATGCTTAACCCTCATGTTGTGTTCCAGTCATTTTGACACAAAACAGGAATTTCTTTTGCCTGAAATGCTAGTTAATGTTATCCTATTAGACTAAAACTTACTGACTTTGCTCACACAGGGTATCGCAACTTCCCAAATTGTTCTGATAATTTTGTTTGATAAAGTTCATCTCTGTGAAAAGAAATCATGTAATACTCAAAAGAGTTTGTGCATGTACATGAGTATGTGTGTGTTTGTGTGTGCATGTGTGTGCATGTGTGTGTGTGTGTGTTAGTGCACAGGTCCGAGGCCTTTATGTTTGCAAGCACACATGCACATATGTGAACATGAACATGATGAACATGCTCCTGAACACTCAATTTTTCTCTTATTTCCCCATTCATTTTCAATGGCCGGTCATTTTTGACCAGGAACACCACAAGTGTGTCTTTGTGCCATTTTATACAAAATAAAACCATTTCAAAACAAACTTTAAAAACATTAAAGCACACTAGTGTTATAAATAGTACAGAATATTTTCATATTTTATTTCATATTGCCAAAATTACCCACAAATAATGCTTTTTTCACTCAAAAACAGAGGTGCATAAACTCAGGTCAATGAGGCCTACGATCAATAAACTCCAAAAAGAAATACAAAACCTGTGCTAATTGAAATAAAACAAGTTGACAAAAAGATCTAATCCAATATTTGGTGATAGTATAGCATAGTGACAGATTTATAAGCAATTTTTAATAGGCCGGTCAATTTTTGACCGGGAACACCAAATTGGGTAAAAATTTTAAACAATTTAACTATACCGTTAATATAACGAATATAACTCGTTAACTATACCGAGCAATGTTTTGATAGTTCCACAGAGCCACAGCGTTAGCACTTTTTTGGGAAATACTTGTCTCTTCGTATAACAGTATGCTAGGTGAAAGAAATTTAACATTAATTTAAAAAAACATCACCTTCAAATCCTCGTTCAGTTCACAATTATTATCAATAACTAAAATAGCCATCTACAACCTAAGACATTCCCTGTGTCTCAGTCAGCTCCCTAGCTCCTTATGTCGTGAATCAGTATATCGTGAACACAAATTCAGGCACTGGCAAGGGTGTTCATCCACTGAACACTGGGACACTTATGACTCAGTCACCCACGACACGTTAGCGAGCTCATGCATTAAAGCACAATAAATGACAATATCGTTCATTTTCATTGAAGATATTCAGACGTACATTGTTGTTATAATCGATAAATGGTATAAATAAAGAAATAAAAATATATAGGAGTGCATTTTAAACCTTCTTTTAACAACTCAAATATTTAAAAGATTGTTTCACTTTCATGGTAATTATGAATGAAAGACATTACAAACAACATCTATTTTAAAGAGAAAATAAGGCTTGGAATTAAAAGTTTTACACTTGTGCTTGTCTTCTAACGACTTGAGGGACTTCAGAAGACATGACAACGTTTCAGTAAGGGAACATAGTGAGCAACGATGCTCCCTGGTTTTATGGTGCATTGTGGGATGTTTTAGGGAGTGAACGTTTCAGTGCACTGGAACGATTTTGCGATTGAGACAGCCCAAAAATAGCAGACTCACTGATCAGTGCCCTGAATACTGAACTAGGGAGCTGACTGAGATGCACCCATGGTTCACTACAATGTCGAGCAACTCAGTGTGTACACTTTTGTTAAGGTATCCTAAAACTACACCATATATACAGTACTGTATACTGCTTAACACCCCTTCACTTTTTCCACATTTTGTTATGTTACAGCCTTATTCCAAAATGGATAAAATTTCATTATTTTCATTATACAAACAATACCCCATAATGACAACGTGAAAGAAGTTTGTTTGAAATCTTTGCAAATTTATTAAAAATAAAAAAACGAAAAAAAATCACATGTACATAAGTATTCACAGCCTTTGCCATGACACTCAAAATTGAGCTCAGGTGCATCCTGTTTCCACTGATCATCCGTGAGATGTTTCTACAACTTGATTGAAGTCCACCTGTGGTAAATTCAGTTGATTGGACATGATTTGGAAAGGCACACACCTGTCTATATAAGGTCCCACAGTTAACAGTGCATGTCAGAGCACAAACCAAGCCATGAAGTCCAAGGAATTGTCTGTAGACCTCCGAGACTGGATTGTATCGAGGCACAGATCTGGGGAAGGGTTCAGAAAAATTTCTGCAGCATTGAAGGTCCCAATGAGCACAGTGGCCTCCATCATCCGTAAATGGAAGAAGTTTGGAACCACCAGGACTCTTCCTAGAGCTGGCCACCTGGCCAAACTGAGCGATCGGGGGAGAAGGGCCTTAGTCAGGGAGGTGACCAAGAACCCAATGGTCACTCTGACAGAGCTCCAGCATTTCTCTGTGGCGAGAGGAGAACCTTCCAGAAGAACAACTATCTCTGCAGCACTCCACCAATCAGGCCTGTATGGTAGAGTGGCCAGACGGAAGCCACTCCTCAGTAAAAGGCACATGACAGCCCACCTGGAGTTTGCCAAAAGGCACCTGAAGGACTCTCAGACCATGAAAAACAAAGATTGAACTCTTTGGCCTGAATGGCAAGCGTCATGTCTGGAGGAAATCAGGCACTGCTCATCACCTGGCCAATACCATCCCTACAGTGAAGCATGGTGGTGGCAGCATCATGCTGTGGGGATGTTTTTCAGCGGCAGGAACTGGGAGACTAGTCAGGATCGAGGGAAAGATGAATGCAGCAATGTACAGAGACATCCTTGATGAAAACCTGCTCCAGAGCGCTCTGGACCTCAGACTGAGGTGAAGGTTAATTTTCCAACAGGACAACGACTCTAAGCACACAGCCAAGATAACAAAGGAGTGGCTCCGGGACAACTCAGTGAATGTCCCTGAGAGGCCCAGCCAGAGCCCAGACTTTAATCCGATTGAACATCTCTGGAGAGATCTGAAAATGGCTGTGCACCGATGCTCCCCATCCAACCTGATGGAGCTTGAGAGGTCCTGCAAAGAAGAATGGGAGAAACTGCGCAAAAAGCTTGTAGCATCATACTCAAAAAGACTTGAGGCTGTAATTGGTGCCAAAGGTGCTTCAACAAAGTATTGAGCAAAGGCTGTGAATACATGTGATTTTTTTTATTATTTTATAAATTTTTATAAATTTGCAAAGATTTCAAACAAACTTCTTTCACGTTGTCATTATGGGGTATTGTTTGTAGAATTTTGAGGAAAATAATGAATTTAATCCATTTTGGACTCAACATAACAAAATGTGGAAAAAGTGAAGCGCTGTGAATACTTTCCGGATGCACTGTATATATATATATATATATATATATATATATATATATATATATATATATATATATATATATATTTATTAATGCAACTTTATGCTTTTAAAAATGCTGCAATTTTTGTCACATGACCTTGTTATATTGTATATGTCAATGAGTTGTCAATGCAGGAAATAAATACGGTACATTATAGTGACACCTAACAACGTCGATGCAGCATCATGGAAGAGCAAAAGTTTTCGGTTACTGATGCAGTTGTAAAAATGCCCTATTCGCCAGCGCATATATATATACATACACATATACTGTATATTAAAAATTTTAGTGGTCATTATAAAGCATTAGTCATTCTCTTTATTTTTCTCTCATTTCATTATCAACCATGCATACATTTCCATCGAAAAGTCCATCGAATGTCAGGTTTAGTGCATTGCATTGCAGGTTGTACATGTGCAAAATCACCAAATTTATAAGGTTGTCTTGGTGTTCCATGCACAGAGATAATTTGCATACTGTGAGCAGTATGCATACTGTATGTAATTTGGAACACACCCTTTGTGTCGAAGACATTTATAATCTTCATTGTCTTCTACAAAGACAATGATCACAATTCATCCAATCTATCTGCAATTGCGGTTGCCTTTGTATTTATGCTAATGATTGTTTGGCTATGGTAGATCTAGAAATAATTCCAAAGTGTCCTGCTTTTTAAAATTAAATTAAATTAAAGTCTTCGCTGAAATGGGTGTTGTAGAAACATACTGTGTGGTGAAATTTTGTTATTCCCAGCGGCCTGATGGTTCGCATGCAAATGACCTCATTAGCATAGCTAAAAGCTTTTATTATAATTAGCATTTTCTCAATAGACTGCACAAGAGTTGAAAGAATGAAACCTAAAAGGATCTGCCCATTTACAACTGCATTTTCCTTTTAGAATTAAAACACTCACACACACACACACACACACACTCACACACACATATATATTTCACATTGTTAAGCAGCCCATGCCATACAACAACAGGCTCCAAAAAGGATAAAAATGCCTACCATTCCCTATCTGTCACTCACTTGACGTTGTGTCGATGTAGTGACACTAGGGGTCACTCTTGGGAGCCCAAGACACCTCTGGTCTTTGATAAAAGGCCAATGAAAATTGGCGAGTGGTATTTGCATGCCACTCCCCCGGACATACGGGTATAAAAGGAGCTGGTATGCAACCACTCATTCAGATTTTCTATTCAGAGCCGAACGGTCAAGCTCGCTGAGCTGAATTCTCACGACTGTTCATTCACCTCTGCTGGATCTGATGGCGCATTTCAGCAGCTTCTCCCTTCTCTGCACTGGTGCACTGCAGAGAACGCCCCTGGGCGCTTCGGCAGAAAAAAGAGAGTATATTTTTCTGAAAGAGTGTATTTCTCTAAAAGAGCAGCACACACGGAACGTCTTTTTAAAGACGCGTCTTTTTAAAGATGCCTTTCCAATTGTGTGTTATACCTGGTTGCGGTCATTAATTCTCAACTTCAGATGGTCACAATCGCTGTCTTTCGTGTCTGGGCATGATCCAAATGGAGGCAGTGATCGTGGATGGTTCATGTTCTCACTGCGAGAACGTTGACTGCAACGTTGCGGTCTCAGCTTGCTTTCGTGATAAAGCAAGCCACCCCAGCGGCTCCCCGCCTCGGTCCTTCTATCTACAGGTTTGAGGCCAGCACGGCTACCACTGGGGGTGATTTGGGGACCCCAATGTGACCGCCTTCGCCGGGTATCCCCCCGCGGACCTCCCATTCCCAAGCACGCTCGTCTGCCCCGATCGGGCTTCCGGATGAGTCCGCCGGCTCGTCTCATGGCGAGTTTGACCTCTTGTTCAGAGCCCGCGAAGCTGATGAGCTCTCGAGCGCAGCATCGGAGAGCGGACTTGTCCAGTCGGATGCAGAAGCCACAGCTGGGCTCCCCCCTTCGGGAACGACTGCCCAGTCACAGGCTGATGCAGAGATGACAGACATGCTTTCCCGGGAAGCCGCGAGCGTCGGGCTAGAGTGGAACCCTCGCGGCTCGATGATTGGTTACTGGCTCGTGGCGCCACTCAAAGCAGCCACACCCCGCTCCAGTGCCTTTCTTCCCGGAAGTGCACGAGGAGCTGACAAAATCATGGGAGGCACCTTTTACTGCCCGGTCCCGATTTCTCAGTTCCCCCGCCCTCACTACCCTCGATGGCGGGGCGGCCAGGGGCTATATGGCGATTCCCCCGGTGGATAAGGTGCTAGCGGTGCACCTATGCCCACAGAGCGCTGCCACCTGGCATGGATGTCCAAAGCTCCTGTCCAAGCCCTGTAGGTTCACATCGTCCCTGACGGCCAAAGCCTACAGTGCTGCTGGACAAGCCGCCTCTGCCCTGCACGCCATGGCTCTCCTGCAGGTCCACCAAGCCAAGGCACTAAAAGAACTGCACGAGGGTAGTTCTGCCCCAGATCTGATGCAGGAACTGCGCTCGGCGACCAATCTCGCTCTCCAAGCGACGAAGGTCACAGCGCAGTCTCTCGGGCGGACAATGTCCACATTAGTGGTCCAGGAGTGCCACCTTTGGCTCAACCTGGTCGAGATGGGTGAGGCCGACAAGACACGGTTCCTTGCTGCCCCCATCTCCCAGGCTGGCCTATTCAGTGACACCGTTGAGGACTTTGCCCAGCAGTTCTCAATGGTGAAGCAGCAGACGGAGGCTATCCGGCATATCCTGCCCCGGCACAGCTCAAGATCCCGCACCCCGTCTGCTCATCGCCAAGGGCATCCCCCTGCGGTGATTGCACTGGCTCCGCCGCAGCCCACCCCTTCGGCCTGGCGTGGAGCCCACCGCAGGAAGCAGACGCCACCCGTCTCACAGCCGGCCGCCAAGAACCCATGGAGGTCGTCAAAACGCCCCTGAGACGGGTGATCCAGGGTTGACGAAACCCACTGCATTGGAGCTGGTAGTAAGACCACTCCATCCCCGGTGGAGGGTCGGGTGGAGAATCTTTTGTTGCCTTTTCATTTGATTTCGCCGCATGCCAAAAAGTGGCTGTGGTACCCAACAGTTCAGCAAAAGAGTGGTTTCCTCCTTCCCTGGGTCACATACCCGGTGTGCACAGTCGTCATCACGACCACCATCCACCTTTTTTCCCTTGCAGGATTGGCACTCCAGCAGCGGTCTCCCCGCACCTGTGCACCCAGCTGTGGCACACATCTGCCCCCGATGTGACAGAATCCACAGGTTGCGAGGACAGGCCTCTTCCTCCCCTGTCCCAGGCTGTTCCAGGGCTGGTCAAAAGGAGCCAGGTAAGTTCTTCGATGTCCCTAGACTCAGCACAGCCACGACATGGTGTGGCACCTCGAGCTCCGCCCCGCCGCGAGGCCCCACCTGCCAGTATGTCCAACAACGTTGTCCCTTTGGTCCCCCTCGCTGCTACCTTGCGTGCGGAGATCGCCACCCTCCTACGGAAGGGTGCAATAGAACCTGTCCCTCCGGCCTAGATGAAGAAGGGGTTTTACAGCCCCTGCTTTATCGTACCAAAAAAGGCAGTGGGTTGCGGCCAATCTTGTACCTGCGAATACTGAACTGGGCTTTACACAGACTCCCGTTCATGATGCTGATGCAAAAACGTATTCTGGCGAGCATCCGACATCAAGATTGGTTCGTGGTGGTAGACCTGAAGGACGCGTACTTTCACATCTCGATTCTACCTCGACACAGACCCTTCCTGCGGTTTGCATTCGAGGGTCAGGTGTTTCAGTACAAGGTCCTCCCTTTCGGCCTGTCCTTGTCCCCTCGTGTCTTCACGAAGGTCGCAGAGGCAGCTCTTGCCCCGTTAAGGGAAGTGGGCATTCGCATTCTCAACTATCTCGACGACTGGCTAATCCTAGCTCACTCACGGGACATACTG
The DNA here is from genome assembly GCF_019703515.2 of Myxocyprinus asiaticus. Classification (NCBI taxonomy): domain Eukaryota; kingdom Metazoa; phylum Chordata; class Actinopteri; order Cypriniformes; family Catostomidae; genus Myxocyprinus; species Myxocyprinus asiaticus. The sequence continues at coordinate 12,443,864 of NC_059385.1, read as the reverse complement.
TGTGCATACAGGGACTTGGTTAGGTTAGGGCTTCGGGTCAACTGGGAAAAGAGCAAGCTCCTCCCGGTTCAGAGCATCTCTTTTCTTGATTTAGAGTTGGACTTAGTCTCATTGACAGCGTGCCTTACGAATGAGTGCGCACAGTCGGTGCTGACCTGTTTGAAGGCGTTCAAACAGAAAACAGCGGTTCCACTGAAACTCTTTCAGAGGCTCCTGGGGCATATGGCATCCTCAGCGGTGGCTACCCCACTCAGGTTAATGTATATGAGACCACTTCAGCACTGGCTTCAGACTCGAGTCTCGAGATGGGCATGGCACCACGGGACACATCGTGTGGTCATTACGCCGGTCTGTCACCGTCACTTCAGCCCTCGGACCAACCTCTTGTTTCTACAGGCAGGTGTTCCCCTAGAGCAGGTCTCCAGGCACGTCGTGGTCACAACAGATGCCTCCAAAATGGGCTGGGGCACTGTTTGCAATGGGCACACAGACGCTGGCTTATGAACGGGCCCACGGCTGCGTTGGCACATCAACTGCCTTGAAATGTTGGCAATTCCGCTCACCCTGCGGAGGTTCCGGCCATTGATCCAGGGCAAGCACGTGTTAGTTCGGACAGACAACATGGCAATGGTAGCATATGTCAACCGCCAAGGTGGTCTGCGATCTCGTTTTATGTCAAAACTCGCCCGCCGTCTCCTCCTCTGGAGTCAGCAGCACTTCAAGTCACATCCCGGGCAACCTCAACACTGCAGCGGACGCACTGTCAAGGCAGGTTACCCTCAGGGGAGAGTGGAGACTCCACCCTCAGGTGGTCCAGCTGATTTGGAGTCAATTCGGACAGACACAGGTAGACCTGTTCGCCTCCCAAGAATCCTCCCACTGCCCGCTCTGGTACGCCCTGACCGAGGCACCTCTTGGCATTGACGCGCTGGCACACAGCTGGCCTACGCAAATATGCATTTCCCTCAGTGAACCTACTTGCATAGACTCTGTGCAAGATCAGGGAGGATGAGGAGCAGGTCATCCTGGTAGCACCCTACTGGCCCACCCAGACATGGTTGTCGGAACTCACGCTCCTTGCGACAGCCCCACCCCGAATTCCCCTGAGGAAGGACCTTCTTTCTCAGGGAAGTGGCACAATCTTGAACCCGCGACCAGACCTCTGGAATCTCCATGACTGGCCCCTGAATGGGATGATCACTCAGGCAGGCTGTATGCCTTTAAGTGACGTCTGTTTGCTAAGTGGTGTTCTTCCCGATGGGAAGACCCCCAGAGATGCGCAGTCAGATCGGTGCTTTCCTTCCTGCAGGAGAGGTTGGAAGGGCTGCTGTCCCCTTCCACCTTGAAGGTGTACATTGCTGCTATAGCAGCACACCACGACACAGTGGACGGTAAGTCCTTAGGGAAGCACGACCTGATCATCAGGTTCCTGAGAGGCGCCAGGAGGCTGAACCCCTTCAGACCACGCCTTGTTCCCTCATGGGACCTCTCTGTAGTTCTTCAGGGTCTACAGAGAGCCCCCTTTGAGCCTTTGCAGTCAGCTGAGCTTAAGGCACTCTCCTTGAAGACTGCCCTCCTAACTGCACTCACTTCCATCAAGAGGGTAGGAGACCTGCAAGCGTTCTCTGTCAGCAAACGTGCCTGGAGTTCGGTCCGGGCTACTCTCATGTGATCTTGAGACCCCGACTGGGCTATGTGCCCAAGGTTCCCACGACCCCTTATAGGGACCAGGTGGTGAACCTGCGAGCGCTGCCCTAGGAGGAGGCAGACCCAGCCCTGTCGTTGCTGTGTCCGGTGCGCGCTTTATGCATCTATTTGGATCGCACGCAAAGCTTTAGGCTCTCTGAGCAGCTCTTTGTCTGCTTTGGTGCACAGCGGAAAGGAAGTGCTGTCTCCAAGCAGAGGATCGCCCACTGGCTCATTGACGCCATAGCTATGGCATATCACGCCCAGGATGTGCCGCCCCCGGTAGGGCTACGAGCCTATTATACCAGGGGTGTAGCAGCCTCCTGGGCCCTGGCCAGGGGTGCCTCTCTAACAGACATTTGCAGAGCATCAGGCTGGGCAACACCCAACACCTTTGCAAGGTTATACAACCTCCGGGTGGAACCGGTTTCGTCCCAGGTAGTGGCATGCAATACAAGTGGATAAGCCCGGGATAGCCGGCTGGGTGTATCGCTTGCACATAGTGCCTTTCACCTCCTCTGAGCTGAAGATGTGCACCATTAATTCCCAGTAGTGTTCACAAACTATGTTCCCTGGTTGACTTCCTCTGAGCCCTGTGGCAGTCAAGTTTTCGGAGAGACTCACTGCCGGCCCAGTACATGTGCTAACTAAGAGCCCTGTTCTGGGGTAGGTGCTCCGCATGTGGCGGTTCCCTGTAAGGTAACCCCATGCGATGTATATCTTCAGCTAATTCCTTTCCCTGTTGGCAAACTGCATCTTCCTTTGGCAGAGCCCCCTCTGCCACAGTCTCCATGTTTGTAGCAACTCCTCCCCCGTTGGGTAGGATCTACCATGAGACTCTCCACATGGTCGGCAAGACCATGTGATGTATTTTCCACTTAAATATCCCCCCATCACTTTGGGCGAGGTGTGGTCTCCACGGTGTCCTCCCCTTGGGAGGGACACCCCCCGACTAGACCTGGCGGCCCAGTCAGATAATCCCCCTTGTTTTTTAGGGAGTGGAAAAAAGAAGGGGAAAAGAGGCCACGACTGGGTTAGCCTGTCTCTATCTTTTGGGTAGTCGACTTGTACCCAAAGGGCCGTTTGACACTCATAACTATGTTGGGGGAGGTAACATGTTGGCCTGATGCGCTGGCTAAGAGGCACACAGTTGTCTGCCCATCACACACCGCCAGTTCATGTAATACAGTTCAGCCAGTTGCGGCATTTTGTATAGGGACACCTAGTGTCACTACTTCGACACAACGTCGTGTGAGTGACAGATAGGGAACGTCCTGGTTACTTGTGTAACCTCCGTTCCCTGATGAAGGGAATGAGATGTTGTGTCCCTCCTGCCACAACGCTGAACTACCTGCTGAAATGGCCGGACCTTGTCTCGGCTCCTCAGCATAAAACCTGAATGAGTGCTTGCATGCAAGCTCCTTTTATACCCGTATGTCCGGGGGAGTGGCATGCAAATACCACTCGCCAATTTTCATTGGCCTTTTATCAAAGACCAGAGGTGTCTCGGGCTCCCAAAAGTGACCCCTAGTGTCACTACATCGACACAACGTCTCGTTCCCTCCATCAGGGAACGGAGGTTACGCAAGTAACCAGGACGTTTTTTAAACAAAAATCTATCTTATGGCTTTAGGAGACTTGGAATATAGTGCTCAAGCCATATTGACTACTTTAATGGTCATTTTATGTCCTTTATGTCATTGTATGGCAAGAGCTGCTTAAAAATTCTTCCAAAATGTCTCCATTTATGGTCCACCTGAAGGAAAAAACAACAAACAGGTTTGGAAGAACAGAATTTTTCATTTTGGGTGAGCTATCCCTTTAAACCACCTTGAACTACGGCCTGAAATCAGTCTATTGCTGATGACATGGAACCATAAGGAAATCCTCTGGCTTATTTTCAATACTCTTCCTGGCGAGCGGCTGAGATAAAGAAGACACATAGAACATGTAGAGCAGTGGTACTATATTACAAGCAAAGGGGGCAAAGAGTTAACAGCACTCTTTTGAACAGAAAGTCAATGCCACTTGTCTCATAAAATGTGATCATAAAGCAATATGTTAAAAAATGCACCAAAAGCTTAATTTCAAATGTTGCAAGTGCCCTTAGATGAAGCTTTCATTATTCCCACTTTTACGTAGCTTGTTGCTCCATTGTGTATATGTGTGGGTATGGTGTATCATTTGTTACTGTGCTGCAATGGCACAGAGCACAATCGCATCTTGACATTATTAGCACTCAACGGTCGTGTTTCTCTGCCCTGATAAAAAATCAGAATATTGAAGGCTGGAATTCTGCCGAAATTGGAACTCTTGAGCTCATAGAGAGAGAAGGTAACCTTCAAGAGCTTTTTGTCAATACAGGTAAGGGGACAGTGTACGCGTTATTGCTCTTCAATCTGGTGGGCTGTTTAAATGGATACCTCATAATCTTACCATGAGGCAGCCAGCTCTGTCATTCAATGACACTTTTGGTAGAATCTGCAAAAATCAGGGACCGGCCTGTGATAAATGTGTGGTTAGATCTGAAAGCAGTCGGTGCTAATACATCAATCTGTAATGGTCATTTTGGCAGAGGTTTGTTGGGTGGCTCTTTAACCGATGGAAATGGTGTCCATTTATACAAGATCTGTAGCCATTTAGCACGCCATCTCTCAGTTTCCAATAAACTGCTGTTAAAGGAATAGAGTGACAGATTTTGGAAAGAGACCAGAAAAGGCCTGATTTGGAGAAGCCATCAAGTACAAGTACAAGCCAACTTACAGACAACTATCTACCTGCCATTTGGTATAAGAAACAAATGTAGTAACTTGATCATAATATTGAATTTAATGCAATAAGTTAGTGTTAGAATTGCCCCCATTAAAAGAGGGACTGTAACAGTGGCTCTTGTAATACATGAAAAAGAAATTGATTTTGTTTTAAGGATTTTTAGATATTTTTACAGGAAAACAATAAAAACAATTATTATCAAGAATACAAATTTTGCCCTAATATCAAAGGTCTTACTAGAAAAAAAGAAATTATGATTCAATGTGAATTTTCTTGATAAAAGAATATGATCGTGCCTGGTAACGTGCATATAAAATGGCTAGAAATAGCATTTTAGCTTAGCGTAAAGATGACAGTTTACACAAGGTTTATTTCTATTTCTTCTGCTCCAAACTTACTTCAAACTTACTTCTCTGTCTGCTCGTATTAATGTAACACATCATAAGAAAGTGTTTCACCACTGTTCAAATGCACTTTGGATTGCATCATTTATATATATAAATGTTTTCCATCTGAAAGCACTAAATATCAAATGAAACAAATGACAATAAAATGCAAAGTAATCTCTTCAGTAATCAAAATACTTTTTGAATGTAACTGTATTCTAAATACCAATGATTTAAATTGTAACTGTAGTGGAATACAGTTACTTATATTTTGTATTTTAAATACGTAATCCCGTTACATGTATTTTGTTACTCCCCAACCCTGTATATATATATATATATATATATATATATATATATATATATATATATATATATATATATATATATATTCATTACACACATTACATACTAAAACATTCAGAAGTCATCCAGTTTTTATTTCACATCTATTGTTACAATTGCAATCGATCTCACAGCCATGATAAAATCCTACATGCTAAAGTAGCTACCAGCAACAGTGTAAGAATCTGTCATTCATGTTTACTTTTAACTAAAAACCTAGTGATAAAATAGATGTTTCAATTCATCTGTATCAAAATGTCATACAGAGGGGAAAATATATTGGACATCGACAAAGTCTTTTACTACTTCAAAATAAAGTAAACAAAATAAAGTTACATACGTAACCTCGGTTCCCTAAGACGAAGGGAACGAGACATTGCATTTGCTAACGCATATGGGGAGTGTCCTTCCACATGACCTAGTTGAAACCTCTCTACAATAACGGCATATTCTAATATTGGCTATGGTGTTTGAGCCCCGCCCTTTTAGGTGCAAAGCTGTTCAATATAAAAGCATGCGCGCAAAAACCAATCGCTCGCACCTCAAAAGAACTCTGAGTCTTTTAGTGTGGCCAGCGTTCGCAATGTCTCATGCCCTTCGTCTCAGGGAACTGAGGTTATGTACGTAACTGAGACATTCTCTTACGACTCAGTACACAATGCATTACGCATATGGGGAAAAGAATCCCATCAAGTCGCACTACACAACATAACTTTCCAGAGAGGAAACGTGACGCCGAAGTCTCGTGGGACAGTGACCGACATGAGCATGCCACAAGTGAGTGACCCTCATGTTGGGCCAGGAAGGGGGGCACTCAGAATGAATATATGAACTATAGTCATATAGTATGAATTAACCCCTTCACGAACCCAGTCATTTATAATGAAATTGCTTGTGACTTCATGGTAAATTACAACGGCCTGAATGCAGGCAGTTGTGTAAAATGATGGGGGGCCCGTACTAAAAGGGAGGGGCATAAGTATATGTTTGGCAAACTAAATGGCAAGTGCTCTAAACAGAGAGGACTTGTGAAGAGAGGGATGTTACGTCTAGGTTGTAAAACCTTTCGAATGTGTTTTGAGAATACCATCCTGCTGCAAAACATATGTCTTGTAAAGACACACCATTCGTCCCTGCCATGAGGAGGCCATGCCTCTAGTTGAGCGTGCTTTAACACCAATTGGGCAAATCTTACCCTGTGACTTGTAAGCCAGGGCAATCGCATCAACAGTCCAGTGAGAAAGTCTTTGCTTGGAGATGGACATTCCTTTTGTGCATCCTCCATAGCACACAAAGAGCTGATCAGACATTCTGAACTGGCGGGTGTACTCAACGTATGCGTGTAGCGCCCGCACAAGGCATAACATATGCAAGGATTGTTCCTCATCCGAAATAAAATGGAGGAGGGAAGAAGGCTTAAAGGTGAACCACCTGCGCTCTGAAGGGCGTGGTTAGAACCTTAGGCACATAGCCTTTTCTGGGTTTGACAGTGGCTTTGAAAGACCGGTGCCAAACTCCAGACATGAACTGTCAATTGATAGTGCATATAAGTTACCGACCCATTTTACTGAGGCCAGAGCCAGCAGTAGTGCATTATTAATGGAGAGCATGTGCAAATTAGCAGAGTCCAAAGGTTCGAAGAGGGGCCCTGCAAGCACTTTTAAGACCAAAGTTATGTCCCTGTAGCTGGCCGAGGTGGATTTAATCATCTTGCTCCGCTAAGGAACTTTATGATTAAATCATGTTTGCTTATAGTGGCACCAGCTTAAGGTGCGTGATATGCAGATATAGTCACCACATAAACTTTGAGCGTTGACAGAGTGAGTCCTGTGTCTAATCACTCTTGAAGAAATATGAGAATTTCATGTATGGGGCAGTTTACTGGGTCTTTGCCATGTGAAAGACACCAATCAGTGAACACATTCCATTTTAGGAAATGGAGAGGCGTCTCGCTTTTTGCCCAGTTGACATTAGACCACATTTTCCATATGGCAAATCAGCAAGTCTCTGTGTCCGCTTAGTAGAGCCTCTGATTGTCTAGTAATAACCAGTCGCTGAGGTAATTCAAAACACACACACACCGTTCATTTTCAATGGGGCGAGAGCCGCATCGATACATTTCGTGAACGTGCGGGGAGCCAGAGACAGACTGAAATGAAGGACTTTAAATTGATACGCAGTTCCCTCGAACGCGAAACTAAAAAGCCGCCTGTAACGTGGTACAACTGGTACATGTAGTACACATCCTTCAGATCTATTGACGAAAATCAGTACCGAGGACGGATGTGCGATAAGATCTGTTTATGAATTAACATTTTCAATGGGCATGTCGCGAGTGCGTGATTCAAGCATCTCAGAACTAGAATGGGCTGAAGCCCACCGTCCTTCTCCAGAACGAGGAAATAATGGCTGTAAGTCCTGCTGTGTGTGTCACAGTCTGTGCTCGCAACCCCGGTATATCATGTGGTCGGACCACAGATTGTGCTCGATCATTGTAAACACCAGCTCTGACAAGACCGTGAGGATTTGCCACACATTCGCACAGCGGGACAGCAGGCTTATTAATTCATATGAAAGAACCTCTATCGCGTTCTTTGCTAGAAGATTGTGTATTTCTGCTCGTAACACCAGCGCGTCTTCGGACAGAACCGTGGAAGACAGAACACTGTTGAAATGGGGTGGCCGACGTGCAAATTGTATCGTATAATCATGTTCGATCGTTTTTTAGCACCCAGTCGGAATGCCAGTAAGAGCTCACCACTCGTCCACATAACGGGACAGAGGGCAATTTGGTATGTTCACAAAATGATTAAATGCGCTGCTCACCATTGGGAAGTGGTTGCGCATAATGTGAGGCTTTGAAAAGGGAAAGCTCTTTACTGAAAAAGTTTGAGCATCTCGTGCGAGTGCTGTACTCTTTTTCCAATCTTTGTATGTTCATACATGATATAATGCGCTGCTCACCATTGGGAAGTGGTTATGCATAATGTGTGGGCTTTGGAGTGGGAAAGCCCTTATTGAAAAAGTGTGAGCGTCTCGTGTGAGTGCTGTACTCTTTTTGCAACCTTTGTATGTTCATACATGATATAATGTGCCGCTCACCATTGGGAAGCAGTTGTGCATAATGTGCAAACTTTATTGCATGTGATTAATGTAAGACACAGAAAACAACATATTGAACAACATTTTGAACAACAATATTCCTTCCCCGACAAACAACAGTGGGGAAGAGGGGAACAGTATTGTGTGTCAAGAGCGCTTTGCTCTGCACGTTTGGGCCACGGCTTGTGTGGTTTTACCAGCAGCTTGGCAATGACATTTGGTGATGCTGAGGCAGCTGGTGTGGGGTTTTTAGCCAGGCACTGGACCAAGACAGAGCGGGAGCGAGCCGGTTGTGATGAAGTACTGCTCCGTTTTGGTATAAAATGCCTCATAGCCTGTGAGTGCTGCCGAGTTGTGATGTAGCGCTCAGCATTTCTATTCACAGAGCCTCCGAAATGTCCGGTTGCAGATACTGGCTCTTCATAGAGAGTGGCTTTTCCCACGTCACGCATTTCCATGAGGGTCAACCAGATGTGACGATCCAAAAACACCAGGTTGCTCATTGACTTGCCAATGGCCTGTGCACTGATTTTCATGGCTCACAGTGCTAAGTCCGTAGCGGTGTGGAGCTCTTTGAATGTCTTAGGATCGTAGCCTTTCTAGTCCATTTTTTTAAGGAGCTTAGCTTGGAAAACTTGGAGCACCATCATCTCGTGGAGTGCTGAAACAGTTTGGCCCGTCGCTGAGTATGCCTTTCCAGTCAGTGTGGACATTAGTCATCATGGCTTAGAAAGATGAATGGGGCATGAGTTCCACGCTCTGCTACTCGCCGGGCAGAGATGTGCCGCTACTGCCTCTTTCAGGGGGGGATGCTTGACAGTGCTTGACAGTCTCCGGACTGCAGGAACCATTCATCAATCAAAAGAGATTGTGTAGGTTCCTCTGAAGGAGACCAATCCATATTGAGCTCTTTGACCGCTCTTGAAAGGACACGAAGCATCTCCTTGTCAACGGCACATACACGCTCCTTGCCCTCGCTGGGGGAAGGGGCAGTAGCGTCATCCACTGACCACTCGCCTGATGCAGCGAGAGACATGTCATCGTCACCATCCCCAGTGTCAGAACCACTGAACGAGACAAGGCCGTGCGCTCCTGTGGAGGGCCGGAGCTCATCACGCACATAATGTATTGGCATAGACGCGTTACATGGAGATTGAGGGGCTCGTGGGGCATGTGCCAGCATGAGGACCACCTGAAATTCATCCTGCTCAACCTTGCGGCCCCGCCGTGCCTCCTTGTGTGATCCCTCGAGTGTCACAGAAGGGGCGGGTGGGAGGAAAATTCTGAGGAACGATGTTTGTGCTCCTGCTGCTATAGCGAACAGCTTCGCGCCTAAATAAATACCATAGCCAATATTAGAATATTTGCCGTTATTGTAGAGAGTTTTCAACTAGGTCGTGTGGAAGGACACTCCCCATATGCATTAGCAAACGCAATGTCAAGTATACTGAGTCGTAAGGGAACTGTATTATGTCACAATTGCCCTGTTACAGTTCGGATGAGGATAATAAATAAAGTGTGATGAGGAGAGACAGAAAGCTTGCCAGAAATGCCAGAAATGTGGCAGAAGGATTAGAGCGAGAGTGATCAGCATGGTGGATTCAAACCCCATTCCATTACATCCCTAAAAAAAAGAGAAAACTTCAGAAGCAAGTGTGTGTGTGTGTGTGTGTGTGTGTGTGTGCATGAAGAGAGCAGTGGGGGGTTAACGAGAGGGGGGATTATCATTCATACACTCTCTGACTGCTCTGATTATCAGCAGATTCCTAATGAAGAGTTTAGGTTTCAAAACAGCATGCAAGAGACTCGGCAGAGGGGACATAGTTTTGGACCAGCCAAGAGGGCCCAGCGGGGAGGGTCAAATGATCGGTACATGATGGACACCGATGAGACATATGGTTAAGCGGTTAGAGTCATAATCTATCAGCTCCAGTAAAATTTCACAGTATCTTATTGAAGGACGAGGTTAGTGAGCAAAGTGCAGCTGTTTAAATCAATGCAATTCAGACGGGATGTGTGAGAGCGTGGTTAAGACAAGCCACTGAGGTAATGTTAACCCAATAACAAGATGTTGTACTTGGCAAGGGGAGGTTGAAGTAAGAAGGTCAAAAAGTCACGATGGAGGGAGGAAGAGAGAGAGCGACATTTATAGTGTGTATACTGGGATAGTCCCATTCCACCAAAATAGACCTTATTCACAGCAGCTCCATCTTTGATTTTTGACGGGAATGAAAACGAGGCGGTGAGGGATAGTTGACAGTCTCTTCAACGACGTGCACTGTATAAAGCTATCCTAGATGACATCTGATTTTCCACAAGTCATGTTGTCTGGAGTTTTTTTTTCTTTCTACTGAAATTTTTGGGAAATATATTTTTTCAATGTTTCGTCAGCAGAACGATCCAGAAACACTTAAAACAACATTTTACGTCTATCCCTCACAGCCTCGTTTAAGATGTCGCTGCTGTGAATAAGGTCTAATAGCATAGTTACTACAATTATTCTCACTAGGGCTGGGTAAAAATATTGATTTTCCGATTAATTGAGATTTTTATTTGAATTATCTCAATATTGATTCTTAAAACAATAAAAGATCAATCTTTTACTTTTACTTTAAAGTTTACTTCAGTATCTGTTAAATAAATAGAAATTGAACTGCATAGTTTTGGCCCTGTTGTTAATTTTTTTAATGAATATTTTCATACCAAGTTACAGGTAGAAGGTTCCCTGTGTAATTTACAGCATAATCTGAGAGAGAATTTCATGTATATGAATGCAAAATGGACATTGTACCTGAAAAACAGTATACCCAAATAAATTTGATTTGTTTGATTCCATCAGTTCTGGAAATTTGAATCAACACCCAGTCCTACTAACTATTGTAAAATCATACTAAATGGTCAAAAATTGGGCCGGTTAGGTCCGCAGGTTGATTGACAAACTTTCATCATATGTCGCATAACAATTGCCAACAGTTCGTAACATCTGGTATTTAAAGGATCAGAATTGCGTTCTGTATTATAGCGGATGCAGTCTGTATTTTATCATCTCACACCCAAACAAATGAGAGAGTAGCCTGTGAGAGACGAAACTGATGTTGCTGATGTTGCACCGCTTCACTTGACAGCGTGGGAAGGATCACAGAAGATCCATCGAGAACAGACAGGCTATTAATAGCTGAATGGATGAACGTACTTCAGGTAGCCTACAAGATCATCACAAGTTTAATACTGACTGCAGTCTCACAATCTCAATCAATTAGTCTGAAATCCTCTTCCCTAGCAGTGCAGAATGATAATAGCAAAATTATTTTTTGTCACAAAATAACAGAATACTTAAAGTGAATGAATACAGATGCAACAGCACGACACGGTACGAAAATAATGGGACTTTACAACTCTCAAAAGACTAAACTCAACGAAACAAACTGCACAGAGTGCCTTCAATGTTGTATCATGCGATAAAACCCTCTTAAAGGGACAGTAAGCATTTTGCCTTTGTCCTGAACATTTACATTCCAAGTAAAAGAAAAGTACAAATGTGTTATTTTTGTCTTTCATTTCACTCTTATCGTTGTAAAATGGCACGTTTTGAATGGCATGTAAAAATGTAAAAACAATCACTCAACCTTCATTGTTTCACTGGATCTGTTGCTATTTTAATTATCTAAAATACAAAGCACTGACCATTTCAAGTATGAGCCTGTACATCTTGAAAGAGTTATACACATTTACAGTTCTACAGTGTTATTATGTGCCTAGATATTCTTTAAAATAAACTTAGTTTACCCAAAAATGAAATTTCTCTCATCATTTACTCACCCTCATGCCATCTCAGATGTGTATGACTTTCTTTCTTCTGCTGAACACAAATTAAGTTTTTTAGAAAAACTTCTCAGTTTTGTTGGTCCTTTCAATGCAAGTGAATGGTGATCAGAACTCAGAAGGTACAAAAATCACATAAATGCAGCATAAAAGTAATCCATACAACTCCAGTGGTTTAATCTATGTCTTCAGAAGCGATATGATAGGTGTGGGTGTGAAACAGATCAATATTTAAGTTTTTTTTACTATAAATTCTCCTCTCTGCCCAGAAGAAGAACTCTTACGAGAGAAGAGCGCTTATGAAAGTGAATTTACTTGCATTGATTGGACCAACAAAGATGAGATATTCTTCTAAACATATTCATTCATGTTCTGCAGAAGAAAGTCATACATATCTGGGATGGCATGAGGTTGAGGAAATGATCAAATATCCCTTTAACATTCACTTATTTTTACAACACATACAATGAAGTCTTATGACAAAGTGAAAATCTTAGTGAATGCTTGGTGAACGTGGTATAATGACATGGAGAGCTTAAATAATTTTCAAGTAATTGCATATATTGTATATTTTTGCTGTGATCTTGTTTTATTGTTATCATCTTCACCTCCAACCCCCCTTTTGGGTGTGGGCTGACTTGGACATGACATCCCGGGCTGAATATGTATCCCACTCCGACCCTGCATCCATCCATCCATCCATCCATCTATGTATCGATCTATCTATCTATCTATCTATCTATCTATCTATCTATCTATCTATCTATCAAAAGCATGGATGCCCCAAACAGAAACTCTACCATCCGAGGATTTGGAACACAAGGAGGGCAAGGTGCCCATGGAGTACTCTAGAGTACAAAATGTTCTTAAAGCCAATACGAGTTCTAGAAAGTTTGCTAAAATGTTTACAGTGCACTTTAGAATCTATACAATGTTCATCATGTTCTACAGTTCCAGAGTTTGACAGGCATAAAGACTTCCTGAAGAGAAAGTTTGACAGGATGAAAGAATCACTTCGAAGAAAGAAACAGACAAGGCCAGTGGAGCAAAAATGAACTTGGCGGTATAATGAGGTGATGTTTGCTGCTCTTGGCCCAAACAGCTGATGTTTGTCTTTGCGTAGGGCCCGAAGCTACGCCGAATGGAATCCTTGGAAACTCCAAACAATCCAATATTAAATTTCCTCTGCGATGCCACAGGGAGAGAGAGAAGCATGCGTGGGGGAAAAGAAGACAGCAAGGAGATTAGTGAGAAAGAGGAGAGCGAGAGAATGCAAGACAAAACATAGAGGGTAAGATGAGATTTTTACATTTTCTGAGGCAAATGTTAGAGGTGCTTGCCTGTGCACAACTCACCACCACCATGCTAGGGTGTTAGCAATGCTAGTGGTCTTAGTGTGTTGCTAAGCAGTTGCTAGGGTGTTCTGGTTGGTTGCTAGGAGTCAAAAGAGCCCACCTGCGCGTCTCTATGTGTGCATCTCAATCAGCTCCATATACAGTAGCTCCCTATGTGTTGAATCAGTATACTGTGAACATGAATTCAAGCACTGGCAAGGGTGTTCATCCACTGAACATTGGGACAATTATGACTTAATCACCTGCAACACAATTACGAGCTTGTGCATTAAAACACAGCTGGTATTAATCAATGACATCGCTGCATAAATGACATCCATTTTCGTTGTAGATATTCAAACGTACAGTATTACTATGAAAGATAAATGACATAAATAAAGCAATAAAAACATAAAGGAGTTTATTTTTAACCTTCTTTTAACAACACTAGTATGTAAAAGATTGTTTCCCTTTCATGGTCATTATGGATAAAACTGAACTAGTGAGCTAACTGAGACACACCCTATAATATACTGGTCCCTACACACAGCTTGTGTCACTCCTTCAATATATTGTAAGTCTATGGGATTTTTTTGCTCACTTTTTCATCCACCAGTATTATAAATCACAAGTCCAATCACTTTGAAAAGTAATAGTACATCTCTTCTCAAGTCGCACAATTTGAGGTATCATTTATGTCCGTAGTACAAATGATGCGTGACGAGTTACGAATAAAAATGTAATACCTTGGTTTAGGGGTTTGTTTAAATCTCCGTCCATAAGTACAGTATGAGCAATAGTAAGTATGAACAGTATTAGCAAGCACTGCTAATGAGAGAACGAATGAGACGGAGAGATTTTCAGAAAGAATAGTGAGGGATAAAATTTCAAATTTCAAAAAGTTATTTTGAATGGAAAGTCTTTCTTGGACCATCTCTGCATCTGAGCCAAATTTCGAACCTGCAGGTGCATCAACAATTGTGGTAAGCCGTCAGCTTCCATCAAATATAGTATTACCATGAAAATCTTTCATGTGCACCTCAGGGAGACAGACACATTCCTCTGTGTATCTATAACATTTCAAATAACCCTCAGTCAAATTTCTGACTGTTTATTTTCTAAAAAGGTTGCATTCTTCCACTTAAAGGTGCCATCTAAATCAAGAGGCTGGTGTGTCATGACCAAAAAGTGTGTGTGGTGGGGGGGTATTATGCTATAAATGTGGTTTATGAGGACATTTCTAGTGTCCCCATAATTCAAATCGCTTAAAAAATACATACTAAACTATGTTTTTTGGAAAATGTAAAAATGCAGAAAGTTTTTTGTGAGGGTTAGGTTTAGGGGATAGAATCTATAGTTCGAACAGTATAAAAATAATTATGTCTATGGAGAGTCCTCATAAGGATAGCTGCACCAACATGAGTGTGTGTGTGTGCGTGCGTGCGTGCGTGTGTGTGTGTGTGTGTGTGTGTGTGTGTGTGTGTGTGTGTGTCTACGTACCACAACGTACATACTTCTGGTGCAACCCCTGTGGATATGCTGACTCTTTTTGAACTCCTACTCTACTTCTATATGTGGCTTAAAAATTGCCTTTGTATGTGACATATAGAGAAATAACGTTGGTGTGTGTCAATAACAAACTTTTTTATTAAAGTATAATATTTGCTCTTTGGAATTGATTTTTCGGGGCATTTTTGCCTTTATAAGGACATTTACCCAGTTCATATAAAAACACAAAGCATGTTGTCAGTTTACTGTATGTCAAAGCTTTAACTGAATTTCAAGAATAGAAAAGCAGATATAGCAGATGTTGATCTAAATAACTGGATACCAGTATCGGCACCAGTGGTGGGCCGGTCCCACCCAAATTAAACCCAGGCCCACCCAGAATATTAGATATGATTTTTTGACTCCAAATATATATTTATAAAATAATTAAACATTTCTTAAATTCTGTTTGAATTTAAAAACAGTTTGAATGTGGCTCCTTTCTGTTGCTGAGGAAAATTTGGAGAGAAAAAATTTGGCCGAAAATTTGGCCCATCCATTTTTTATTGAGGCCCACCCAAAAGTAATATCCTGGCTGCGCCCTTGATCAGCACACATATTTTATATCAGTGCATCCCTCATTTTTACCCCAAACCTGTTTAATTTCTGCCCCTGGTGTGTGCGTACATTAAACTCAGCAAATACACTACGGTGGAACCCTATGGTCAGGTCATCTCCTCTCTAACATACACACTCCACAGCTATGCAGACATATCTCTCTCCCACTCCCTCTGGAGGTGTACAGAGAGGCCCTGGCCAGACCCAGTGCTCTGCCCTGGCCATCTGGAGTACATTAGGGCTGGGGGGGGGGGGTATTGGATCCCCCTGCAGTGGCTGGCTGGATGGGTGGCCCGGCCCAACGTAACCCTTTTCGGCAGCCCAGCATGATTGATAGGAGGCCTCAATCACTGACTCCCGCTGTAGTCACCACACACTGTGACCAGAACACACAAGCACTACCTCTAAAACTACAATACGTGTGTCACAAGCTGAAAGCGCGAAAAACAAGCACGCTATAATGGGCGGAATAAAGGTTTATGCCACCTGATTATATAACCACACTTCATAGTAACACAAGAACACACCAGATCTGAGTTAAAATTACAGCAGATGCCACCAATAAAACAGATAAAAGTTAATCGCACAAACTAAATCAGTATAGGCTAGAAAAACATTAATCAGACAAACCAGAGGTTAAATCAGTGCACTGTACTTTGAAAACCAAATTAGCTCTGAGAAAGAAGACGTTTCTAAAAAATTACCAGTGGACATGTAAAATTCTAGAAAACGTTGCAAAAATTCGACATGATCTAAAACCTTAAAGTTATGTTAAGATCAAATCATTATTAATTTGATTTCATTATGGCTGTTACATCAAAAAAATACAACCTCATTGGTTCTTGGGCATCTTTTGACCAAATGTCCTGACGTCATGTTGCAAGAACCAATGAGGTTAAGCATTAAATTGAGTCTCAGTGTACTGCTGTTGCATTGAATTCAGCCAACAGGACATTTATTACATTATTTCCTTTTGTGTTCTGCAGAAGAAAGTCATTTGGGATTTGATTTACATGAGGGTGAGTAAATTATGACTGTTATGGTGAGGTATAAAATAACGTAAGGTAGAATAAAATGATGTGATGGCGAAAATAGAACTGTGTGAGAAAATTGAAATGAATTTTGCTTAATTAATTACCTGAGATAATAAATATAGCCATGCAAACATAACAGTTATGTATTCCACAAATATTGCTAAGAAGTATTTCAGTCAGCAAGTGAAAGAAAACTATTCTTCGGCCACAGAGTTGGCTAATAAATTGTTTTATGCATCTGATGGAAGTTATGCATACCTGTACACCACAAGTTAATCCTTATCTCATAAACGACAATAAGAGAGGAAGGAAATTAGTGAACGTGGCAGTGAAGAGACCAGGAATTTTAAAAAAAGAAAGAAAGAAACAGGCGACATTTCGAGTAAATGGCATTCAAAACCCACTCCAATTATCTTTGGCAGACATGCCAGGAAGGCTGACTTAATTAAAGTGAGTGGAAAGGGAAGGGGGGGAAGAAGGAGAGAGAGAGAGAGAGAGAGAGAGGGAGTGATTGAGAGGGCAGACGAGTGCGTATCAGTGCCATGCACAAAGCCGAACACCATCGCCGTCCACCACTCTTTTTCTTTTCAATTTCACTACAAAGGAGCAAGGCAAGAAATCATAAAAATGGGAGACCGAGCCGTTTTTGAGCAATATAATTGTGCTATTCATATCCCGTGTTTTTATCATCATTCAGATAGGACAAAAAACACATAAAAAGAGAATAAAAAATTATTTTACTTGCCGCTAAATCCCCAATAATCTTCTCATGCTTTTCCAAGTCTGCCTTCCAAGTTGACCTTTTCACAGGAATCATGTTGCCATGGAGACTCTCACTGCACCCCCCCACCCCCAAACCCACACATCATTCTGTACACATTTCTGTCATTGCAATGACAGGCATATGCACAGGAAACGTTTTTACCTTGTTGTGCACCCTAAACTCTTGTCTACAATTTTAATCATATTAGTATTCATGTACACTCTGAGAGAAATGTGATCAAGCGATCACTCTTTGCGTACACAATTAAAGATGCACGGTACCTCACATGCGATGTTTACATCTAGGTAACTTTCAGTAGCACTCAAATGAATATTAATACACAAACTTCTGCTGTCATCTGCTGTTATTTGAACTTTATCATGCTTGGTTGACCGAGCTAGCATGATTTCTCGAATCTCTACTTAGTTCATCAACACCTTGTCACCTCTTCATGTAGATGAAGTCTTGAGAGTATATTACATATAGACAGTGTCAAACAGGAGGCAGCTGGCCGCTCAGGGCCGTCCAGATGGACTGTGGGTGGCAGATTTATAAATTTAGCTATAATGTGTGACTTCAAAAATAAACTGCCTTTAACAGAGGACAATGGCTGTTTCATAACTGCAAGATGATGTGAGATGCTGTGATTTCGAAGAGACTTTTTCATGCTGTGTATGGTATAGAACTAAATATGTACAGTGAGGTCCAAAAGTCTAAGAACACTTTGAAAAATATTGTTTTGTAACCACAAAGTTTGCTGTTTTTGATTTAAAGGAGGGACAAGTTTAAAATATTTTTGTGGTAATCAACATTATGCTAAATGCAGTCGATTGAACTTGTATTGATCCCGGAACATTCCTTCTGCACTAATCCTTGGTCTAAATCTAAGCAAATGCGTGACACTGACCATGTTAAAGGTTTACCCAAAAAAGAAAATGCTCTCATTATTTACTCACCCTCATGATATCCCAGGTGTGTATGACGTTCTTTCTCACCAGAACACATTTGAAGAAAAATAGAAAAATATCTTAGCTCACTAGGTCCTTAAAATGCAAGTGTATGGTGATTTCTCTTTTTAAACTCCAAAAAGAACAGACAGTAGCAAAAACTAAATTAAATTAAATGAATGTCTTCTAAAGCAACATGATCGCTTTTGGTGCGAAAAAGTCTAAATTGTGCTTCCGGTCAGCAGCGGTATGCGCGTATGACGTAATTACATTGGCACGAGGCAAGTGAGTCACAGCCAGAAGAGCAGCGCTGTTTTCAAGTGAGGAGGAGGAACGCTGTACAGTAGCTTGGTTGGTTTTGGTTTAGATCTGTATATATCTGTTTCTTTGCTCACAATGGTGCATTTGTGTGCTTATCCTGGATGTCTCAACCGAGTGGAGAATGTGAGATTACGTCTCTATCATGGTAACGTGAATACGTCACGGCTTGGACTCCACCCTCTCATGAAGCTTATCAGAAGTGATGGTTTATTTAAGAGTACTTAAAAATTGATTGTATCGCTTTAGAAGTCATTAATTTAACTGCTGGAGTCGCATCGATGACCTTCATGCTGACTGTCTTCAAGCTTCAAAAGAGAAATCACCATTCATGTGCATTTTAAGGACCTACTGAGCTAAGATATTTTTCTATTTTTCTTCAAATGTGTTCTGGTGAAGAAAGAAAGTCATACACACCTGGGATATCATGAGGGTGAGTAAATAATGAGAATTTCTTTTCTTTTTTTTCTTTTTTTTTTTTGGGTGAACTATACCTTTAACTCCTTTGATTCAAAAGATCAGATTTGTTTGCTTCAACTGAAGCACATAAGATGCATTTTAGAAATCCTTAATCCCAAAACTTTATTTACAGGTTCTAATCATGCTGGAAAACATGGATCAGAACATTTTGCACAAACTTGTGAAATCCATGGCAGTTCGAGTATATGCTGTCATTAAAGGAAAAGGCAGACATAACAATTACATACCAGTTCACATTTATCTATTCAACTTTTCACTCAAATTGTTATGCTGAAAATAAGTTGTAATGAATTTGTTTTATATATATATATAAAATGACCGAAGAATGCATTTTCACTAATGATGTTAGAATTTTGGACCCCACCATATAAATTAAAAATATTGTTTTCTTCTAAATGCATTTGCAATTAAAACAAGAGAAACCAAACTGAATATTACGTTTTTTGTAACTTAAGTACCGGTAGTTTGTGATTTCTGAAATGAGCAGTGTGGATACCTGTGGATACCTGTTTAATGTATTTAATATGATTTTGGATGCTGCAGAATGTTTTTTTAATGAAATATTGGATTTAAAATTATGTTTTCAGGCTCAGAGCTGAGAAAGGCTCTTCTGGCCAGACCGCTGTGGGCCCGAGCTGGAGCCGGGAGATAAGACAGACTAGCCGCCATGCTTAAGGGGACAGTAAAGATCGGACCCGTTAACTTGACAACCGCTATTCTGTTTGGCTACAGTCTTACTTGTCTATTTCTCCTTTCACTATTTCAGACCAGACCAGTCATTAATTAATCCCCTATTTGTCTCTTTAACCCTTTCATTTGTACTTCCTGTATTCTCATGTTCTGTATCTTTATCTTGCGAATTGTTCTCTTAATTTGTCTGTCTCCATTCCTTTAAAAAAAGTAATATGACAATACCATGGTTCAGTACTAGGGGTGATTCTTACGAAACCTGTCAAGGAAATGTCATGGTCATAGTTAACCCAAAATAAAAAAATAAATAAAATAAAAATAAAAAAAAATCTGAAATTATATTTTGCAAGAAAATTGTGCAAGAGCAGTGGGACATTATTTTCAGGACACTTAAGCCCATTTTACCCCCAAATTCTCATTACTGTAATGTGTCCAAAGATATTATTTCCATTGTTTCAGTGATTATTCTGATTAACACAAAACTACGATAAAAAATGATTATCGTATTACAATCAAAAAGATGTTGTGATAATTTTTTTACATTTTTTTAATCAGCGAAAATGAATGGCAGTACCCAGGGAGTACTACTATGATGTATAAATACTTTATAATTTAATTAATATGTATATATATATATATATATATATATATATATATATATATATATATATATATATATATTATTATTATTATATATATATTATTATTATTATTCTTTTTTTATTTTTTTTTACAGTATTGACAATATCACAAGAATTTCAGGGTAAAATGTGTTAAAACCATGGTATTTATATATATGGGTAGTTGACATGTTCTATGGTATGACTATTTTAACTATTTTAAGCAACATTTTGGTAATTATTTTGTAATTAATGTGCATGCAGTTTTTTTACCCCATGTATTGAGAGATTATATGAAATGTTTTTAGTTTTAGAAATCCATTTTTCACACCACAGGACCATTTTAAAGGTGAATAAAAGTAATGAAAAACTTACAAAAAACAAAAGTGGTTTTACAGGACCTAAAATACCCTTTACCTTCTACATTAATATTAATTTTAAGCTAAAATCTGGATGTTAATAACAAAATGATACATGTCAACTACCCCCGTACAATGGTACTGTTTGATGACTAAACTGATACACCATGGTGTGGTTGCCATATGGTACTGTAAGATACTTAGAAAACCATGGAATTACTATTATGGTAGTGTCCAAAAATAATAATTATGCTAGTACTATTGTACTTTCTTCAGTCTCTGTTTGCTCTCTTGACCCTCTTCCTCACTCAATTCTCTCTCTCTTCACCTCATCTCTGTCTCCATCTCTTTCTCTGCATCTTTTTCCCTGTCTCGGTGTAGAACATTTTTGTGTGTTGAGCTCAGCGCACAGTGCTCGGTTCTCAGAGGCAGGATTGTTCTTGCTGCACAGGCCCAAAGCCTGTTGCCACGGATACCACCATACCATGGATCTGACCCTGGAGAACTGAGCTGCTCACCCTCAGCAGGAGCCACTGGCAGCTGCAACACAGCTGTTAGCACCGGGACATGGTTACTCACTCTCTTATTTCTTTCTCTCTCTTACCCATTCATTCACACACTCACTCTCTCATTTCTCTATCTCTGTCAACAAAAACACAACCGCTAGCACCAGAGGATTACTGAGTCTTGGCTCTTATTGACTCAATGACAAGGCCCTCTATTTCTTGTAAAAGACTAAATGAAATCAAAATCGATGCTTTCCTTTCTTAATAAATGTCTCTGGTTGTGTATGATTCATCAGTGTGCAGTATTCTGATGAATACAGTTTTCTCCACCTCTTAAACAACTTTTCTTTTCTGCTGATGTAATTAAGTGGGCGGGGAAAGTAATATTAGCCAATTACACTGCTTTATTCTGATTGGTCAATCACCTCATTCCAAATATTTTTGTACAATTTCAGCTAACTTTATAATTGACCATTGTCCCAGTCAAACATTTCATACATAGCAGACCTGGTCTTATAGTATCATGTTATTATTCATTATTAGTCATTATTACTATAACTACATTTTTAAAAAAACATATAGTTTTACATGGATCACTGTACGTGTCGCGAAAGAGGCACTACAACGACAATTACTTTATTCCCTTTCACACAAATCACGAGGAAAATGACAGATTATCAGTTCATAAACACTTTTTTGTGACATCTAAACACTTTTACTATGGCACATAATTTGTAAAGCGATACATTTGAACATTTGCATTACATAACCAACCACATTTACATGCTTGTTCAAGTGTGTGATTAAATTGTGCGGCAGCTCAACGGATAAAGTGTTGCACTTGCGATGCAAAGGATTGGGGTACAAGTCATGAAGAGCACGAAAAATTATGCGGTCAGTTAGGCTTAGGTTTAAGGTTTAGGGTAGGGAGTTCAGTTTTCTTGAATTCAGGCTGTACACAGCTGTGCTAGTATCTTCTAGCAATAATTCATGTCCATTTGTTTTTTAAGAGGCAGTTTAAAAAGCAGGATAATGTACTGTACAGTCATTACATCCTATAATGACTGGCTGACTGTACATCTCTTACACATTATAGCTTAGCATCCCCAATTAAATAAAATCCTGATTGATAAAATAAATTCCTGTTCTACCTTTTTTTCTGGCTGAATACTCTATTTCACTTGGAAACATGTCACATTACATAAGTTAAATAAGTTCCATTTCACATCTTTTTTCCTCTCTTTCTCTCTCTCATTCACTCGTTCCTTCGCCAAACTCTCTCATTCCTCCTTCACTCTCACTCACCCCCTTAAAATTCCTGGCCAACGAGTAACAAGAACAGTGACTCAAGTCTCCCGTCCACATCAATCAAAAACATCCCACGGTCGTTCAATCTCCATACCATGATCCATTAAACCGTCATTATCCGACGTTCAAATCAAAACAGATGTTCCCCTGTAAAATCTAAAATTACAGTAAATAAATAAAGAAACAGAGGAGGAGGATAAAAACAGAGAGCTATTTTTCACATTGCCAGAGCCTATCCGATATCATATTATGGGTAGATGTTATGGCTGGAAGCTATGCCTTTTATCTAATCAGGGCATACATTTTCCTCTCTTTTCCACCTCTTAGATAACCAGATTACATGGTAACACCGTCTCTGAATCAGTTTAGATGCAGCCCTGTGGTTGAGCACACAGCTCTATACAGCGGTGACTGATAGAGAGATTTTTTTTTTTTGGGTGTATCGGCAGGTGAGTGTTAAGCAGTAAAGTTAAAACGCTGCTTTACTTTTTAATAAAATATTATTTGTTCTGAATTTATAAGATCACACACATGAAAGCTTAATGTGATATACCCAATTTGGACATGTTCCTATCAACATCCTTTGATGGCCCTGAAACAATATTCCTATCAACCAATCACTGCCCTCTGATTTTAGGGATGAGGTTTTGATTGGTTGATGGGAATGCTGTTTCAGGAACAGCAATGGATGTTGATCCAAAAACATGTTTTAAACTGCAATAATAATACTACTAATAATAATAATAATAACAAAAAATAATTTAACTTTAATCAGATATTGCAGTCTTGTTTTCCAGTAAATATAGACATCCAAAATTTGGCAACTCTTTACAATAAGGTTCCATTTGTTGCCGTTATTACATGCATTATGTATCATGAAGAATGAACAATATATTTATTACAGCATTTATTAATCTTGGTTAATGTAGGCCTACATGTATGACAATACAATTGTTTATTGTTGGTTCCTGTTATTTAATGGTGCATTAACTAATGTTAACACATATAACTTTTAGTTTTAAAAATGTACTAGTATATGTTGCAGTTAGCATTAACCAAGATTAATAAGTGCTGTAAAAGTATAGTTCAATGTTAGTTCATGTTAACTAATGTTAAGCACCAACTTAAAGTGGCCCAGGGGTGCACAACACAACAAAATTAGCAAAGCAAATAACAGCTGAAAACACAACGAAATTATCAGAAAAGAGAAGGCTTCATTTCTTAATTTCTTTGTGTTGTTGCCATTTTTCCATTATGCTGTGGCTTTTCTGTTGTGCTGTGACTTAATTTCGTTGTGTTGTGGTTTAGTTTCATTTTGCTCTGGCTTTTCTGTTATGTTGTGACTTTTCCGTTGTGTTGTGGCTCAGTTTTGTTGTTATGTGGCTTAATATTGTTGTGCTATGCATGGTTTTTTCATTGTATTGTGGCTTAGTTGTGTTGTGTTGTGGTTTATTTTCACTGAACTGTGGCTTTTCTGTTATGTTGTGGCTTAATTTTGCTGGGGTTTATTTCTGTTGGGTTTTTGGCTTTTATTTGCTTTGTTAATTTTGTTGTACTGTGCACCACTGGGCCACTATACAAACCTCAATCAATTAAAACAAGGAAACATATATATATATATATATATATATACACACACACACACATATTACACATGTATAATTATATATTATAAACATATACACATGTATTGTATGATAAAGAATAAAGAGTGGTTGGCCTACATGACAAAAGCAAGTCTGCACAGATTAAGTGTTCAAAAAGTTAGAGCAGCATCTGCTCTCTGTAAACATGCTGTATTACCAAAACCCTGAGAACACTAATATAGCAGCACATTTGCTTTTAAGTAGAACAGCATGAAAAATGACAGTTAAGTCACCCACTTAAGAAGTGTCTCATCCATATCAAGTTGTTTGCATGAAATGCTCTCAGAAACACTATAAGATCTGTTCATCCATTCCTCTCTCTCTCTCTCTCTCTCTCTCTCTCTCTCTCTCTCTGTCTCTCTCTCTCTCTCTCTCTCTCTCTCTCTCTCTCTCTCTCTCAGACACACACAGATATGTATATCAGTTGAGCTGAGAGAAAGAAGTGCTTTAAAACTCTAATATGCTTAAGTGCTTTTAGGTGTGTTCATTATAACATTAAATTAACATTAAATCTGAAATCTAAAGAAAGACATCTTCCAAATCAATTGTACTGAGAGAGCTATAGCTTTTTAATATCTATACAACATAATTCATTTAGAAATTACTTAATTTTTTTTTCATCATTCACAACTAAACTACACTAAAGCAATCCATATAAAATGTAAAAATGCTACAGAAAACAAACGTTAATTGATTAACGAGTATTAACTGTAAAATATACAGTAATATGTAATATATTTTAAAAGACAATACAGTAGTTTTTGCAATAAAATGTTGTAAATATTTTTAGATGTAAAAAGTATGATTTTCCTGTATAAGTAATGGTAAAAACATACATTATGTTTAACAAGTGAGTACATGTACTTTTTACAGTAAATTATTGTTAAAATTACAGTAAAAAACAATAATTGGGCATTACAAAATTCCTTGCATGACCCACCATATTTCATTATATTTTATGGGAATAGTGTTTCTTCTTATTTTTAATATCAGTTACGTACATTGGGGTGTTCTGCTTTATATTTAATGTAGTTTAGTTAATGTTTACTGTATTATTTAAATTTCACGTGTTACTCTGAAGGTGTGTAGTGTTTGTGTGAGTGACACTGAGCACTGTCTCTACATGTTTATTGGTCATTGCTCTTGGATGAGCCACTATTGGTGAACTTCATGTCTTCATGTGCTCTTCTGTAATTTTTATTGTGATTAACAATACCTAATAAAGTAAAAAGCAGATTTTTACAGTTTCAGAGGTTAATATCAAGTTTATATTATTATTTACTGTAAATTTAACAGAATGTTTTTTTTTGTTGTTGTTTTTTTACAGTGCCAACGTGGTCATGTAAATTACAACAGTTTTAAACTGTAAAATGTACAGGTTGTTCTGTAAAGTTGTTTAAATTTTTACTGTATTTTTTACATAATTATTCTGGCAACCACAACTGCCAGTTGTTTTTGTAAAAACAACAGGATTTTTTTTTTTTTTTACAGTGAAGCTAACAACTGAAATCTGGGAAATATGATTATTTTTTTCAGATTGCTGTCATGAAAACAGTCCTTCATCCTTAAGTCCTGCTCACTGTAAAGCGTAAATGTTTGGTACTGATTTTATGGTTATCAAAGAAATCTGTGTAATCAGATTGACATGCACACATTATCGTGAAATCTTCCTTGTAATCCCGTCCCTTTAATCTTTTTAAGTATGCATGTACTAGTATTATACAGTATGTATCCATTACACATGTGTGTGAGTGCATGTTTGCTTAAAGGGATAGTTCACACAAAAATGCACACTTACGTAGCCCCAAACCCCTATGACTTTCTTTCTTCTGCAGAACACAAAATGGAATGATAAGCAGAATGGCAGCATTAATCACAATTGATATGTTATAGCAAAAAGCTGCATCGAAAGTGAATGGTGACTGAGACGAATATATACTGCCTAACATCTTCTGTGTTCCATGGAAAAAATAAAGTCATCTGATTTTGGAACAACATCAGGGTGAACAAATGATGACAGACCTTTTTTTTATCCTTTTTAACTATGTGTATGCATGTTTTGTGTATGTGTCCATGTGTTCAAGAGAAAGAGATTCATGCATGCATGTTTGTGTGGGTGTGTTGGTGTGTATTCTCTGAACGTAAAAATTGTAGGGTTGCACATTCTTGTCCGACATAACTTAAGACAAGCAGACACTGAAGAAAACGCCTATAAAATTCTCTCAGGCTTTTCTCCTCCATCTGTTTTGTTTTCCTTCCATCTCTCCTTTTTGATGAGCTGGGTCTTCAGTCCCCCCAATAAAATCCCATTAGCTCTTAATGAAGTCGAGCTCGCTGCCTCGCGCCTTCACCTCATTTAGCACAATTGTCTGGCAGCCATTAGCACGGAGGCAATTACAGCCAAACGGTGAGAGTAATTGGAAATGCCGACAGGGACCCCAAGAAAATGGGAATAAATAAAAAAATATATATTCTGCCTAATAAGCCTCCGTTGAGTTGGTGGGGGCTGCTAGGCTGAATCAACATAATGCTAATTGAGGCTGATGAGGAAGAGCTCAGGGTGAAGGCCAGGAGTGGTGGAGACGATGATGATGATGAGGTTGGGGTTGTTTTAAAAAGAGCAAAAGGAATCAGTAATCAACTGCTCGATGACACAAGATATTGTTAATGCCAATGTAAAGTGAAGCCATAAGACAGAATGATAGAATGACATTCACTATGAAAAATGTGAAATTCTAATATACACTTTTCACTTTTTTAATAAATGTCCCAGGTCTTATTGTGCATGATTAATGGCATGTATGGAAAAATAATATTAGCGCCAATGTTTTACAATCCAATCATATCTCAATGCTTAAAATCAAGCCCCGCCCTCCAAACTTTTTAGTCAGAATACGTTACGTTGCATTACAGAAGTTAAATGCATTGAAAATGCAATTTCTAATGTTTTTAATCTAATGTAAATACATTAAATTCCTTTTTCTTTAAATTCAAATGTTATACTTTTTTAATATTCAGATCTGTTGACCCCAATTCGAAATTAGATTTAAGAAAACTAAATGTCAGTAATGTGACATGCTTGCAAGTTAAACAAACTAGTCTGATGGAAATAATGTGCATAATGTGTAAATATATATATATATATATATATATATATATATATATATATATATATATATATATATATATATACCAAACTTTTACCCTCAACATGCAGTAAAAGGAACTTGGTGCTGTACTTCTTCACCACTATACTAGCAAATCACTGGAGAGTTAAAATTTTTACCAGCCAGTGGCTAGTCATACATTTTAGTCGCATGATATTAAATTTGGTTGCACTTGCAAGTGATTTATGAGCTTTGTTGAGGTTTGAGTAAAAGATCGATCTTGGGATTTAAAGGTGCTATATGTAATATTTTTACTGTACTAAATCATTAGAGAATTAACAAACATGCTAAGCTGAAATACTGGCTTCTCCGATAACAATGCTACAGCCAGTATATTCTACTTTGAAGTTTCCATTCCGGGCCGGAATTTCTGTTTGACGTTTGATGGCCTGTGTGATCCCGCCCACTGCCCACTCACCAATAGTATTTGGACACCGCCGGGATGCCAGAACAAGTTTGCAGGCAAACAATACTGCGTGCTGCAGCCATGGAAGCCAGCAAACGATCTGGATCAGAGAAAACAGATTCCACCCGACCTAAAAAGCTTTGCCATCCATCTAAAAACCACCATGACCAGAGGCGTAGTAAAACAAGGATAAATATTGGAGATGCCTTTGGAAGATGGAGACAGGTTAAAGCCCAGAAATCCTTTAAAACGGATGCTGAGTTGGTTAATTTGTCAACATTCTGGTAACCCACATGAGCTTTGAGTCAGGGGCGGGGCAGACAACTCTCCAATATTTTGAATTTGAACTGCAGTATTTCAAATGCTTGTTGTCAATCTTACATATAGCACCTTTAAGAATTTATATCAAGATTGTCCAAAGTATGATTCTGATGCATGGGGAAAATTTTTTTTTTTACCCAGCTCTATTCTACAGAAAATATTTGTTGACTAGTAGAGTGTGGTGCTAGCAATGCCAAGGGTTCAATTCCCAGGTAATACACAAGCTCAGTAGCGGATTTAGGCATGGGCGACATGTGCCGTTTCCCAGGGCGGCATCTTGCGGGGGGGGGGTGGCGGTATCTTGCGGTGGGGCGGCACGAGGCACCCATACATAACCCCCCCCCATCAACAACTTTGGGGCCGTGTTGAAGTGGGTTTCGCCCAGGGCGCCATACAAGCTAGAACCGCCACGGCACAAGCTAATAAAACGTGTATGCTGAATGCACACTTTGGTCAGTTTGGATAAAAGTGTAAATGTAATGTAAATGGATCATGGATGATAAAAAGAGGAACATTTATTAAGATTTTTTTTTTTTATTCATATCTTTATATAGAGTTGTGGAGACAATGCGAATCATTCTGCATCAAATAAGCAACATTCCACCCAAATGAAGCCTTGTCAATTCAGTCCTTCAATAGTGAATAGCCACACAGTGATCTGGGTGTTGTGTGTGGCCTGCTGGTGCCAGATGCCCGGGCATCTTCCTTGACTCCTCACCCTACTTACATCAAACTGGTGGCAGAAACCTGATCAGAGGGGGTAAAATCAGAGGGCACCTTTCACAAGAACTGGGCAGACTGCCCAACAGTCCACAGGAGGGGGCAAAGAATAAGGTCTGGTTTGGAATGGTGTGTGTGTCTGTGATCTGTGTGTGTATGAAGGCGCCTTGGCACTAGCTTTCCGGATTCAGCACGGGAAACAGAAGGTCGAGTCCCACAATAGTCTCCCAGGGGGCATCCACAATACCAGCTCAATGACCACAGTCAACAACACTCTCAAGGCCTTTTATTCAGAGAGTTCAATGGACCAGACACACCCACCGGCACTTTCCTACAAAACCTGGGCACACACACACATACATATTCATCTAGCCTTATATAAATTACATTATTACTACTATAAAAGAGGCTTTCAGGATTGGATCAATATTTGATTCAATATTACAGCATGTTGAAATACTTTCCTATCTCAGCTTGATATGCAGAGACAACTATAAGTAAGACATTTGTAGGTTGATTCCCTTAAAAAAGTAAAATCTGTTTGGCTGACCAGTGAAAGACAGTAAGACTGTTCAGAAAAAGTACAAAAAAAAAAAATGTTTTTAATATTTTTGTAATATTGTTTTGGTGAAGCTAGTGCCGCAAAAATGGCCAAAGTAATCCATTTGTTTGTTGATTTCTCAGAAAGGTGTAATTACTGTGGCTCTGTGATGATTTCAAAACATTGATCTGTTAAGCATCTCGACCAGCACGACCAACCAATGGTGTGAGTTTGGGGCTGGAGTATTGCGTTTGGTGATGTAAATTGCGCAGAAATTACACACTTCACCTTTAAGATTCGATTTGATACACAATAAGTTATAGGGATAGTAACCCAATAATGAAAATTCACTCATCATTTACTCACCCTCATGCCATCCAAGATGTGTATGACTTTCTTTCTTCAGCAGAACACTTTGTAGCTCCAAAAAGCACATAAGGGAATCATAGAAGTAATCCATAAGACTCCACTGATTAAATCCATATCTTTAGAAGTGATATAATAGGTGTGAGTAAGAAATTAAGACCTTTTTTTACTCTAAATCTCCAGTTTTCCTTTCACCTTTACATCTAAGAGTCACATGTGTTGTCTGTTTAGTTTCACTTTCACATCTGAAAGTGAAAGTTAAAGTGGAGATTTGGAGTATATAAGGACTTGAATATTGTTCTGTTCCTCACCCACATCTATTATATTGCTTCTGAAGATATGGATTTAAACACTGGAGTGGATTACTTTTATATTTCCTTTATGTGATTTTTGGAGCTACAAAGGTCTGATCACCATTCACTTGCATTGTATGGACCTACAGAGCTGAGATATATTTCTAAAAATCTTTGTGTTCTGCTGAAGAATGAAAGTCATATACATCTGGGATGGCATGAGAGTGAGTAAATGATAATTTTGGAGAATTTTCATTTTTAGGTGAACTATCCCTTTAATAAACTTAATCATAGCTGTAAGATGAGACCTGAAGATCAAATATTGATCATTTCAGATGGAGCAAAGATGAAAAATACATTAAGACATTAAGCAAAAGATGGTGAGAGTAGCACCGCGCCGCTGCCATCAAAATGAAAAGACAAAGACTCTTCAATTCTTCTTACCTGGATGCTTTCGCTCCGCAAATGTTTATTTGCCTAAAAATATCTACAAACAATCACTTCTCTCGACAGTAGAGAGAGGTTTCCAGTCAGGAGGAGATTTAATTAGGGAAATCTCATTAGGTTGAAGAAAATTAAGCATAAAACAATCCTCGGCAGGACTCCGGGAGTGAGAGGGAGGAAGAGGGAGAGAGAAAAAGAGAAGTCAGGGTTATGAGCGATTAGATTTGGGAGGATATTTAGAGAGTCACTTCAATGCTGCTGTGGGGGGGAAATGGCTCTGGATCCCCAGATGTTTTCACACTCAATTAAAAAGCCTTGCCTGGCTTTTACCCCCTCAGAAAACCAAAGAGTTAACCCTTCTCCGTATTGCCTTCACCCAGCACAAACATATCCTAATGGCTTCCCCAAACTCGCCTTCTCTCACTCATCCACAACGTAATTCCACCCTGAGCCCAAGAACCATTAAAGACACCAAATTGTGTTTTTGAACAAATTTGCACTCTATAAGGACATAACAAAAAGTGCAATTAAGCTGAGGAAACAAACTGTTAAACAACACAGCTGGGGTGATTGCAGACGAACAGCAAGCGTTGAAAAATGACACTGTGGAATTCATCTGTAAAGGCGCAGTTTGCCTAAACCATCACGGAATAACTCTACGACTCCAGAAGATATCACTGCACAGAAATCATAGGTTTGCGTGTTTTTATGCAGCTCGGTGGGTGACTGCATATTTATCCGCTGTCATCAAAAGTGAGAGAACAATTTTACCCGCTATCAATGATATAAAATCTATAGACAAAAGTATTATTATGAAAGGCAGTATTTAAGGCATGGCTACAAAAGCAGTTTGGTACATTTACAAAAATAATGTCAGTTTATCTATTTGCATCAAAATGAGAGCAAAAAAAGAAAAACATTGCTCTCTTACAAATCCTAGAGAGCTGTTTTGTCGTATGTTGCCTACAAAGGCAGCTGCCTTCTAAGGGGACATTCACAACCGAATGAGTTTTTGCATCCATCTACTCTTCTACTAATCTACTTTTCAATTGTATTCCAATGTAAGCATGCGCTAGACGGACGTCTTTCACCATTGCAAAGCGTCTCGCTGTTTATTCAGTGTCTTGTGCAAGAACGTTGCGTTTTGTAGATGCTGTGTCCAGTATTAGGTAAAATACTCAAAAAGTAACCAATACAGATTACCAATTGCTTCTTTAAAATTGTAATCAGATTACTCTACTGATTACGTCATATAAAAGTAATCACATTACTAATTACTTACATTTTAAGATACTTTCTAAACCACATTCACAGAAAAGGTGAAAACAGCTCAACAAATAAAAAAACATCTCTTTTATAATCTCTATACATGCCTTTCAGCTGTCACAGTAACATGAACAGACGTACGTGAGCATAATTCATGTTTAAATGTATTCTACGTAAACAACATTACTTAGAAATATGTGTAACCAAAGTAATGTACTTAAAAGTAATAACTTAGAGACAGTAACTGTAAACTGTAAATTAGATTATAGTTACTAATTTGTAATCAGATTATACCCAAAACTGGTCAGTTTAAGTTAAAAAGAACTTCAACTGGTAAAATCGCAACTCAAGACAACTGCATTCCGTTCTGTTCGTTGTGCTCCATCTGGCTTTAGCACAAGTCCACATAGATTGAACTATTTTTTAATCAAATTTCTCAGTATTGAATGCATTCTAAGTATTTTTACAGTCAACATTTCTCTCACTTCATCCACAACATTGGATTTATTTTTTTCACTGAGCTTGTTGAAATGTATTCTGCTTTGATTGCCTTCTGTCTGAAGGATACATGCGATGCTGCCTTGGAATTTGTGCAAAAGAAGATATCTTATAAGGCCTTCATATCGGAGGCTTACCTAAGACACCTTAAAATGCTGCCTACATAGGCAACTAGGTTTAGAAACAGAGCCCATGTGTTTGTGAATGAACATCAAGTGTTGGTTTAGGAACTTACAGTTTGCTTGTTCTCAGCATCAGAGCATCTGATGTTGGCGTTGGTCCCACGATGCACAGCCCTCCAGACAGTCTACAATACAAGAGAAACATTCACAGTCAGATCTAATGGCCTCGGTGCTTATAATTTGACATCATTTGTCCATTGGCAGTACAACGGAACTTCAACTGAAATGTTGATATAGGTTTAAGCAGTGCATGCTTTTGAGATTGGGGAAAGCTTAGAACAATCTTTTATTTACGCTGCATGATACCCGTGGGCCTGCTGACCCCGCCATTTGAAAAGTAATTTGATAGTGCATGTGAAGGTATATGTATGTGCGTGCCCTGCTGCTCTGGCTTAATAGAGGCTGAATGTGTACATGTGTGTGTGTGTGTGTGTGTGTGTGTGTGTGTGAGAGAGAGAGAGAGAGAGAGAGAGAGAGAGAGAGAGAGAGAGGGAAGGTGAGCAAACAAAGATAAAGAAAGGGGCGGATATGGTGATCATGGAGCCCCACGCTCCACCAGAGTGTCTCAGTATAGGTGGGAGGTTTGCGTAAAACCTTTCTCGGGTTTCTTCCATACTACAAAGAAAACATTTTAAGGTTCTGTAATCCCTCCTACAGCCTCTCTAAGCCCCCAAGCCCTAAACACCGATACAGTCCGCAGTTTGCCCCACCCCATGAGACCTGGTCTGCTTTCCTGTTGATGTCAAAGTGAATTCGAGCAAGGAGAGCGCAGAGGCTCCCCCCGGGGGGCTGGAGGGCTAATCATGCTGTTCCTCACCAGCCTCAGAGGAAGCATTAGCGTTCCCCTTGAAGCAGACCACCACATCAGCCCTCCCGAGAACAGGGCCCCTCCACAAACAACTAGGCGTTTTACACACACACACAAATGCACACACCAAAAGGTCATTTATACAAATTTGCACAGACAAATACCACCCTACAAAGACAAAACGCAGTTACTATTCAACATTGAAACACTTAGACAAATGACTTCAAAATGTCTTGATTGTCCAGATAAATGTGAATTACAAAATAGACATACACTGTTTTCTCTGAATCTCAGCATAGTTGAGTCAAACCTGTCTGTCACAGGACAGATCGTAGTCTAACAAATCAAATTTCAACATGATCGAACAGTAAATTCACATGCTGCCTCCGAATGTTCACGTACCCTGATATAGACCCCATTCTGCCGAATTGACTGACAAGTGCAATTGCCCATCTCCCAAGTTAATGACAAGCACCATCCCCCATCAGACATTTTCCCCAGTTCACCTTTCCCTGTGTGGCTATTGAGTGCACTTTCTGTTCCAGTGGAAACTGGGAAGTAATCGTGTTCAAATACACAATGGTGAACGCGGTTTGGAGTTTGCATTTTTACATTAAAATAAAATTTTTACTTAATTGACTTCCATAATGTTGGGGTTTGGATTAGGGAGTAGTGTTAATAAAATATGCATTCCTGTTGAATGTACATCAGTTACCCCACTAAAATTACAACTTGCTTTTGGCACCACTCTGTGGACATTTCACCTCAACAACACTTCCAATGTCGACCATTGGTGGCAGTGGTTTGGTATTTTCGGTAAGCACAGACCGATTTCAGCAGCAGAATTTTCGACCTCCTATTGCCAAATTCAAAGTGTGATCAGTCTGCTGATTTCGGTCATAACTCAATTTTGACAAAATGTGTACTTTTTGCAGGGCAGAATAGGTCCCTCGAATAAATACACAGAATCGCACAGATGAACAGAAGATTTGTGGGTTGCCCCCCACCAATCATTCAAAACACCCACAGAAAGTTGAACTTTAGGGTAAAGCCCCCATTCCCTAATTCACAGAGCACCTCTGTGAAATACCTAATCCCAGCCTCCAGCCGTCTCCATGCCGACCTCCTGCACTCCCTTAAGCCACTGTGAATAATGATTCCATGTATAGTGAAAGAGATGGTAGAAACTATCAAATCAGACTCTGTTACTGACCTAATTCCTACAGAGTAATATGGAGCTGGGTTACATCATGGCAATGTGATCTGGCTGCTCAGATTAAAAAATAAAGTCAGATAAAAAAATAAAAAAAATTAAAATCGAGCTAACACAATGGAGACTTTTTTGTAGAATAAGTAGGGTGCTCATGATGTTCTAGTCATCCAACAAATGACTTATTGTGGTCGACTATCTAGATTTTTTTCTTTCAAGCTTTCAATTAGTGTTCTGCTTTAACAATGTGCATGGTAAACACTCTCAGAAAGTCTTTAAATTCATCCCCTTTAAAGCACTAACGCTATAGCCATATATATTGACATCATCGCATTTTTTTTGAGCATCCTACCAGAAATGTTGTGCTTTTCAAATGGCTTGTCACAATAAAAATCTTCAACTTTTAAAAATGCATCTTGAGACCCCTGCATTCTGTTGTGCTATTTTCAGCTGTTTTTAAATGCAAGAACTCATCTTAAATAAATGCCCCCTTTAGAAATGTTCAGGCAACCAATACTATGTATAGTTTATGTAGTTGTTTAAATGTAGTTTTGCAGAGCCCCATACAGCACAAAAGTTTCTGCCCACTTTTTTAGCCATCTTGGTTCCAGAAGTATTTCCCCCATTCATTTTTTCAAAATGCCATGAATCAAACCAACCAGCAATGAAATAGCACGCGCTGATGACTTCAACTGAAGCAGATCGATTAACAAACTTGGAGCTCACGGTTATGTGTCCTTAAAGGTTTATAAGTTATCCTGAAAAAGCAATTCCCCAATGGAAAATGAATGTGAGTTTTATTTCCAGAATCAGACTGTTGCATTCTATTGTGCAGATGGTGAAACATCAACAAACATGCAATGGTATCTTGAGGATTTTACTATTAGCATTTTTAAATGAGATAAAAAGACTGTGAGCTGTCCAATACAGCCTTGAGATTTCCACATTTAGTTGTTTCTAAACACTGTAATTGGCACAGAACCCAAAAACCCCATGTTTTGACCTGAGAATTGCAAGGTTTAGGTTGATGTAGTGATTACCCACAATGCCTTGCAAGAAACAGCCCCCCCAGCTGTTCAAAGACTGTGAGAACAACAGTTGCTGCTGGGGATTTAGAACTTCCTGTTACTATGACAACGATGGAACAATTCATATTCTGTGTGCCACTCTAATAAAGTGTGTAACATTAGGGCGCAATTATATTTCTATTGAAATATATGAAAACCAGGCCTTCCTTGCAGTTAGGGAATGCAGGCAAAGCAATCATTTTCAAAAAAGTCTGGATGAAATATGCAGCCTACTTTTATTAGAATCTTTTCCTCTAACAGAAAATTGTCATCACAAGCTATCTAAGGAAAAAGTGATTAAAATTTTAATATTGTTTTCAAATTTGAATTTTACAATTCTGAAGAAAATGTAAGTGGTGCTTGTAACGTCTCCTCAACAAGTCTTTTAAGTCTGTTTAATACTTATGGTTGGGGGTTTGATAAATACCAAACACTTAGACTGAGCAATAGCAGTAGTGATACTTGCTTGAGCAAATACTACTAATAAGGATGGCAAGGACATCTAACCATAGTACCAAAAATATCTGCTGCAATGCAACTCAATGTGCATGTGATGACTATAAACTATCAATAGCTTTTAAAGTTAGAAGGAGGGTCTTACTCTTTAATGTTAGTTAACCCAAAAATGAACATTCTCTCAATATGTACTCATCCTCATGCCATTCCAGATGTGTATGACTTTCTTTCTTCAGCAGAACACATTTGAAGAAAAATAGAAAAATATTTCAGCTCAGTAGTTCCTTAAAATGCAAGTGGATGGTGATCAGACCTTTGATGCTCCAAAAAGCACAGAGAGTAAGCATAAACGTCATCCATACAACTCCAATGAATGTCTGCTAAAGCAACATGATCGCTTTTGGTGCGAAAAATAGCAATATTTAAGTACTTTTTAACTATAAATCATCGAGGATAAGCACACAAATGCACCATTGTGAAAAACATACAGATACAAATACAGATCTAAACCAAAACCAATGAAGCTTCTGTACAGCATTCCTCCAACTCAGTTGTAAACAGCGCTGCTCTTTCGGGTGCGTCGCACATGCATCAGTTCTCGCGTCTCACTTGCACATACTGCTGCTGACCGGAAGCGATGCTTTATAGTTAAAGAGTACTTAAATATTCATCTTTTTTGCTCCAAAAGTGATCGTGTCACTTTAGAAGAAACTAATTTAACCGCTGGAGTCATATGGATGACGTTTATGCTGACTGTCTGTTATTATTGGAACTTCAAAGGTCTGATCACCATTCACTTTTAAGGACCTACTGAGCTGAGATATTTTTATATTTTTCTTCAAATGTGTTCTACGGAAGAAAGAAAGTCATACACATCTGGGACAGCATGAGGGTGAGTAAATTATGAGAGAATTTTCATTTTTGGGTGAACTAATCCTTTAAGATCACTAGTAGTAACTTACAGAAGTTAAGTGTGGCAGGAGCAAGGAGGTTGCGTGAAAAATGGCCGAATTCCTGGGAATTAAAAGGGATTTAAGAGAACAATACCAGGTATTCCCACTAGTGTAACTGGACTCTAGTTGGCGTCATGAGGGGCTTAAACTTCACATTAAACCAGTGACACAGGCGCCCGCACTAGACACAACATGAAGCAATATGCAGACACATTAAGCTTATATATACACACCGAGAACAAAACAAATACACCCATAGAGCATGAGGCAAAAGTTTATTTTGTTATGTTACTTTCACACTGACACACAAATACACAGACACACAAATGGCAATATTCCAGTGTAATGAAGTATATACTGTGCGCTCTGTGCCGAAACAACACTTTCCCACTCCAGTCCATAATTTTCCCTGGATGTAAAAGTCTTCTTCACATTAGCAAACTACAGAAATCCAAACAGGAAAAGGACAAAAATATCTCCAGGCATTGCGATGAGACAGGTAGATCAGAGCTCTTATCCGAAACAAATCCTTTTAAATCTTTTAAACGGTGCACTACCTCACCATGAAATTTTTATTTTCCCCAGACTTTTGCAGATTAGTTTATGGGAACTCTAAAATCTGCAGTACCCCTTGTCTCTGAATATCTGACTGAATATAAGTAATGAGGTCACATTCTGACAAAGATTATGTCAAAATAGCATTAGTTTTCATCATAATTGATCATTTCTTATAAATGTAAATGTTGTGTGTTTTATGAAAGACGGAATTAAAAACTAGATATAAAATTTTCTATCTTGGTTGCTTGGGCACTGCTAGGGAGTTAAGGGTGGGTAAAATTAATGCCACAACTCTCCTTAACAAGTTGAAAGATTATTACGTTTTTAAATCACTTTCCAAAGAAATGTGTATATTGTGATATGTTGATATATTGGTAAATTATATATATATATATATATATATATATATATATATATATATATATATATATATATATATATATATATATCTCTCCGCTGTGTGGAATCCCCAGCCCTAAGCTTGTATGCTCTTTCATTTGTCTCTGCACACCAGTGCTCTCTGGCCCTCAGACAAATTTCATCTCCCATCTGCCTAAACCCAGACACTCTCTGAGGACTGCAGCTCGCTTTGCTTCCTGTCCTGGGACTTCAGGAATGAGACTTGGGACACAAGAGAGACAGACACTGAGCTTTCATGAAATTCCATGGCTTAAGCTGGTTTTCATACACACACACGTTGAGATACACATACACACACAGGCTCATGGAAACACATTTGCTCACTCTAAGAGGCTGTTTAAACTTAACGCTGAAAAAAAATGGGGGGTGTTGTACTTGCTTGTTTTGATTATTGGAGGGGTTACCTCCCACCATCCCCCCTGGAATCTACACCCTTGACTCCACGTGACACTGAAAAAATGGTAAGACGCAGTGACACGGTCAAAGACATCCGTCTAGGGCATGTTTACATAAGAAAACAATTGAAAGGACATAAAAACACAGCATGAGTGGCCCCTTAGGCCATAAACATACTCTTTGCAAGTACGCAAACGCAGATACAAATGCTTGGCCAATGCATTATAATGCAGATTTAAGCCATATGCTATATTATTCAGGTAAATAGCAAGATTCTCTTCAAACTGCTTGTCCACCCTGTCAGTAATTGACCTAAAAGAGAAAACTTACCGTAAAAGAAGACAGTTAATGCTTATCCTACAATAGTGTCACTTACTTCAACACAGAGAATGCAAAGCATGGCTGCGTTAAGTTATGAATTGCATTCCATAAAATTTTGAAGTCGAACTTGCATGGCTAGAAGCATATCCGTACTTGCAAATTTTTTGAGCCAAACACAAACCCATATAAGAACATCGTTCTATCCACAACGGCAGTGGTTTGTAAGTCTTAAATCTAGACTTTAACTTATTCTAATGTACTAGAGGCAATTTACCAGGTTTTCCACTAACAGTGAAGTAATACTGACCAGACTGATAACATTGGCAGACATAGGAGGACAGTGAGGAATTCCCCTGCAGTATATGAATTCACCATGGCCTTTCACCCTGTTTTTCCACACTGCTTTGCTAACGGGAAGGAAAAGGTTAACCCTTTCACTTTCGGCCAGTTGCATTTATTGCTAAAGTCAGCTTGGTCTTCAGGAATTTTGAGAGCTTAGAGGTGAGGGGCGATGAGCTGTATTAAATGTCTTCTGTTATGTATAAACCTCTTCACTACCCGATGGAGATACAAAAGTCAGGTGTAAGCCATATTTTGCAGTACTACAACCTTTTGCACATTGCTTCGCGCTTCTGTTCCAAAGCCAAGAGAGCATTCTAACCACCTGGGCGCATGGCTGGGCAGCCTGTTTCTCTTCCCAACGGTGAGGGCATCCGCTGTCCTCACTCTCCCCAAAACACGTGTCATCCTATCCCAGCTATGGCAGAGTGCCACATGCATGCATCTACATTTACCCCTAACTCTGGGGCAGCAGCTGTTTACGTTTCGCTTTTAGCACAGAGCTGTCATCCGTCCTTTCTGAAAGGGCAACGCTATAAAGTTCTAACAGTCAGGGAGCATAAGATTGTTTTCCACACAGTTTTGGTTGATAAATGGCTGATGCATTGCTGATCGGCCTCCTGAATGTTATCGCATGCAGTGCTTGCTGGCTCACATTAATATCATCCCCAGTATGGCATAACTGCAGAGCTGGCGAAGTCGAAGGGATGATTTCTCCGAAGACATTCATCCATTTCTAGAGTTTCACACAAAGAGGGAAACTAGCTAGAATTTAATTAGCTATATTTATCTTCGATTTTAATTGAACACTCACCAGAAGTCTCACAACTTGCAACTGGTGAAAAATAGAGTACAGCACGGGGATACAGGGACATGCGAAACTATTTTTTGCGAAACTTTGTTTTTCAACAAAGACTCGGTGGGTTACCTGAATGACTAGTTGACTAAATCAGTCTTAAGGAATCTCTGTATAATTAAGCTGGTTTCAGGTTCATCCAACCCTATTTTGACATTTCTTAGGGTGTTTACTTAATACGCGTTCTTGATATAAAAACAACTAGATGGAGAGCAACAGATTAACAGAATTACAGGGGTCTCAAGAAAGGTTTTTAAAATTTGGACTATTTTTAACTTGACACACCGTCAAGTCCCATGCTCATGGAGGGATGCTGAATGAAATAGTGCAAGGCACAAACAATGGCAAAAAACATCCATCTGAATGAAGTGGCACTTTAAAGGGGATGAATTTAAAAGATGCAACTTCTTCAAAAATGTGCAAACTGTGTAACATCTTAAGCACAGAATTGACTAGTTGGTAGGTTGCCTGAAAGACTACTCTACTAATCAGTCTTAAGGAAGCTCTGTATAAATAGTCTGGTTTTAGGTTCACCTGACCCTAATCAAACATTTCTCATTTGAAAAATCAGTTTTCAGTTTCCTGTCATTAACATGCAGGGGTCTCGAGATAGGCCTAACTTTTTTTAAAGTTGGACCATTTTAAATTTGACACGGCTCGTGATGGAACACTGAAAAAATTGTGCAAGTGTAAGCGACTGACACTAGGGGCTGTAAGCCTTTAACCTCCTTGTTAGCACACCCACCTCCCATGCCAGAGACGCCAGTTCGAGTCCTGTACGGAGCGCGTAGAACAGGAGCGTCACAATGGTGCCGTGACCTGGATGGGAGTGAGGTTTAGGATAGATGTGCAATGTGTATAAACCTCACTCTACTGACCTCAAGAGGTGCACTAGCGACAGACGCTACGGGCTGTAGCCTTTAGCCTCCTTGTTAGCGCAACCACCTCCCATGATGGAGACGCCGGTTTGAGTCCCGTACGGAGTGGGTAGAACAGGAGCGTCACACGAGGCAAGACGCAATGGCCAGTGACGTCCATCTAAATGTGTATGGCTGTAGCGGTGGTGCTTTAAAGAGGATGAACACAGCACACTTTCAAAAGTACAAATATAAAAAACTTGATGATAAATTTGTTGTTGTTGGACAACTAGTCAATCAGTCAGCCATAATTACCCATCTCCCTATCTCCTTTGCGATTAAAAACTTGTTTAATGTTCTTGGATATTCAACTGTTATGGGATTAAAAGCTTGTTTAATGTTCTTGGATATTTCCAAATATAAGAGCCAGGGGCCGGATTCACAAAATGTTCTTAAGAAGAAATATCTTCTTAACTACCATTTTCTTCTTAATTTCTAACTTAAGAAAAAAGTTACAAATATTTTATTTTCCTGAAAAAAACTTCTTAAGAAAGTTTTTATCTTTATCTTAAGATTGTTCTTAAGAAAAAACTTAAGAAGCATTCAAATTCTCTGAAAAAAAATGTTCTTAAAAATCATCTTAATATCTTAAAGTTAGGATAACCTCACTGCTGTCTTAAATTCTAAAAGGTAAGATGTTTAGTGAATTAAATAGGGTTTTCATGTTGAGTCTGAAGTCGCAATGTGCTGTATACGTAGAAATGTGAGTTTAGACCAAAAAAAAACTTTTTTGACCATTCTGTGTGATATTTTTATCTTCAGCTTTCAAACCATGTAAATGTTATCACCAAATTCAAACAATAAATGTTGTTTTGAAGCTTATTAATGTGGTGACCAATCATACTAATGGATGTGTTGCATATATTGCTCTCTCTCCGCGATCTTTAGAGATCATAGAAACATAATAATTATAACATTAGAAACCTGAGACTTTCTTTTTCACACCCCATCCACATCCCTATCGGAGTAGGCCACAAACTAACACATCTCATGCACTTCATATTCAAAAGTATTATCGCGAAGTGCTTGCTACTTAAAAAAAAAAAAAAAAAAGGTTAATAGATAAATGTATCTGTGGCGGCGGGGGCGTGGTCGAGCGTTCGTCCGGAGAGAGAGAAAGCGGTAAGGGTGCATACACCTGAGCCTGATTATGACTAACACCTGTTTCCAACTGCAGTAAGCTCTGGGGAGAGCGGTATAAAGGGGCCATGCCAGCGACGAGGGAGACATAGAGAGAACTGTATGAAAGAGACTCTTGTGTTTAACCGGAAGTGTGTATTGCTGAAAAGTCCTTTTTTGAGTTGTTATTAAAAATCATACCTTTGAGCTGAAGTACCCATTTCCTGTGTCCTCCATTCCCACCCTACGTCAAGTCCTTTACAATATCATCAATTTGGCCATGTGACAAGGCAAGCCTATGAGCAGGCTGATAAGACAATGTCAACGCCTGTATTTTAATTAAGATGTTCTTAAGAAAATATTTGAGAACTTCTTAAGAATTTTTCAAAAACTGCACTTAGGAACGTTCTTATGAACTTCTTATAATTTATCCTAAGAACTTTCTTAATTTTTTTCTTAAGAACATTTTTGTGAATCCAGCCCCAGAACTCTCTCAATCTACAACCCTTTATATGTTTACACTCCACTTGAAAGGAAACAACTTGATGCCTTCAGGGGCCCCTAAAACAAACCAGAGTGAGAGGGAGTGAAAGGTGGTCCAATGTGGTTGGAACATCCATTAGAAAGCCAA
Source organism: Myxocyprinus asiaticus (assembly GCF_019703515.2). Classification (NCBI taxonomy): domain Eukaryota; kingdom Metazoa; phylum Chordata; class Actinopteri; order Cypriniformes; family Catostomidae; genus Myxocyprinus; species Myxocyprinus asiaticus. The sequence goes on along the minus strand of NC_059385.1, from coordinate 12,401,385 downwards.
ATATATGTTGCTGAGGCCTTTCGTGGTGATTGCAACCATCTCTTAAATCTGAAATGACATGAGGTTTTCCCAAAACTGTCTACACATACTGTACAAACCTCATAAACCAGCTGCGTGTGTGTGTGTGTGTGTGTGTGTGTGTGTGTGGGCAGGTTTAAGTGGTTTACGAGGACATTGTTTTAGGTTACAAACTGGTAATTACAAGGGTATTATGCTATAAATGTGGTTTATGAGGACATTTCTAGTGTCCCCATAATTCAAATAGCTTAAAAAACATACTAAACGATGTTTTTTGGAAAATGTAAAAATGCAGAAAGTTTTTTGTGAGGGTTAGGTTTAGGGGTAGGGTTAGGGTTAGAGGATAGAATCTGTAGTTCGTACAGTATAAAAATCATTATGTCTATGGAGAGTCCTCATAATGATAGCTGCACCAACATATGTGTGTGTGTGTGTGTGTGTGTGTGTGTGTGTGTGTGTGTGAGTGTGGGCGGGTTTGGATGGTTTATGAGGACATTCTTTAGGTTACAAACTGGTAATTACAAGGGTATTATACTATAAATGTGGTTTATGAGGACATTTCTAGTGTCCCCATAATTCAAATCGCATAAAAAACACACTAAACTATGTTTGTTTTTTGTTTTTTTGAAAATTTCAAAATGCAGAACGTTTTTTGTGAGGGTTAGGTTTAGGGTTAGGGTTAGGGGATAGAATCTATAGTTCGTACAGTATAAAAATCATTATGTCTATGGAGAGTCCTCATAATGATAGCTGCACCAATGTGTGTGTGTGTGTGTGTGTGTGTGTGTGTGTGTGTGTCTGTGTCTGTGTGTGTGTGTGTGTGTGTGTGTGTGTGTGTGTAATGTGAAATCTCTCGTGTTTGAGGAAGGCAAAGGACCCCGCAGCCTAAAATCGTACTGTTTATACTGATGTATCAAATAGCACCCACCAGCAGCGCTGAAAAACACTGAGCTCTGAAGAAGTCAGATAGACACTGATGAACACTCTCACTGATACAAACAAGTAGATATATAAATAATAGAAGTAGCCACTTTTTTAACATTGAATTGCAGTGTGATTGTGACGACCACTTTTCACCTATTACAATTAATAGAATTTTGGCACATTATTGTAAGTTACGTATGTTGAAAATTTTTACTGTTGCAACCAGTAATGCACAAAAAGAATATGTATATTAATTATTAATGAAATAGTTTTTCAATTGTGCCTTTTTATTAGAATCACATTATCCTACAATAAAGTATTTTCATAAAAATCAGAGAAAACGTCATAGCTGTGACCTATTGGTTAGCTCATGCAGCCCAGCACATTGAGCCTTGGTGCTCAGATGGGAAATGCAGGTTCGAATCTGGTCTGCACTGTGTCCCGAATCTGTTTCCCTTCTCCCTCCCTAAATGATTTTCTGTCTCTTCTCTATTGTTCTGTCAATAAAAAGTGACCCTTTTTTATTCACATTTAGTCATTTAGCAGACGCTTTTATCCAAAGCTATTATATTTTACAATTTTATTTATCTAACTTTATAGATTTTTTGAAATAAAAAATAACAAAAATTATAAAGATTAAAGAAAATGTAGTCCCTAAAAGATCCCTAGTTATTAGTAGCATAGAAGCAATTTAAGAAGCGACAAACTCTTACACGCTGTAAATCTAACATACGGCAAAAGCCACCGGGAAGCCAGGTGCTTTATGACGTCCCAGAGGCAGATCTGCCCTAATGCATTTTTTAAGAAAGCTAAAAACCACTACAGATACACCACTTTGCAAATACAATTCAGATCCACTTATATGGATTGACATGCATTTGTAATCCTTTTAAAGCAAGTGAATTAGACAATATTTAGAAGTCACTCGGGGTCTATATAAGGAAAGCCATTCCAATGCATTAATAAAAAGAAGAATAACTCAGTCCATGCTGTTAAGTGATTCTGTCATGTACTGACGCCATTACAGGCATTTTGCACACACACAGCTACCAATCAAAGCCTTTCAGTGACTCTGAGCTTGAAAGAGGACGATGGAAACGTGGGGGGTTCTGTTCGAAACACAAATGCACAAATAGATGCACAAATAGATCAGTGGGAGAGGAAACTCCGATATAACCCAGTGTCAAAGGTCCAAATGAAATCAGGTGGTTGGAATCAATGGTGGTCTGTGTTTAAATGCTCTGGAGGACAGAGCAGGAAGTGTGAATGGGAGAAAAACACGTCTTTATGAATGATGCCATTGAACAGGTACGCAGCGAGATGCCACTTTCGGACAAGATGGCTTTTACAATAATAGATAAGAATTCAATGCCCTATTTCAGCTCTAATAAAAAGTCTGCTCTCCAAAAGACAGGAGAGAGCGAAATGTACACAATGCATCACTAGATTACATCTCTCTCGGCAAATGACACCAACCTATGAAATGTGTAAAACATATGAGAACTACATTTTCACATATTCGGTCTAATAGAGAAAATATTAAACATCATTCTCTCTCAACCTTAGTCAAGCACTCTCCTGCCTCTGGCACATTATTTTAATTTGACTAGTTATTATACTCATGCATATATTTATATATTTAGAGGGGAGAAAAAGATATGAATTGGTCTTGGGTGTTTGTTTTTTTCCACTTTGATCTCAAACTGAATTCAAATAAAATATTTTTAACCTATTCTGAGCAACTACTCTGAAATATAATAAATTCATGATTTGGTGGAGGGGCGGAGAGTGTACATTTATTTGGATTATCAGCATTCCACTTGAGATAAGAACAAAGGCACTCAGAGGTTTAAAGTCTTGTTCAAGGTTTTTAAATTCAGAATTAATGACTCTGCTTTTGATCCCGGTGAAGTAATTATTTCTGTGCTTATAAACGAGTTTGTCATTTGCATGAGATAATAATAATAATAATAATAATAATAATAATGATACATATATTAATGTTTTTTTTGTTGTTGTTGTTTTTTTTTTTTTCAGATATTTTCATTCAAAAATCTTATTTATTTATTTATTTTAATTAGGGTTCCAGTTAACTTTGTTTCTGTCAATATTTACTCACTCACATGACTTTTTTTTTTTTTTTTTTTTTTTGTGGAAAACAAAAAGTGATGATTTTCATTGCATGTTTTATCCAAACAATGAAAGTAAATGGTGACTGAAGATTACATACTGTCGAACATGTCTTTTAGTGTTCCACAAGAACATTCAGTTTTGCATGAACTATCCCTTTAAAACATTTTAGTAATCTGTTTTTATCTATTTTATATATATATATATATATATATATATATATATATAATATGCGCTGACATAAAACGCGATGCAATGACTTCATCGCATCTGTTTGCATCTGACCATCGCTTCTTTTTCTGAGACTGCTGATTTCCAGTAAATCCAATCAATGTCAGCCTCTGCAATTCTAACGAATCTTCATGCCACATGTATGTGTGTCTCTCCAAGGCCAGGACAACAAGAAAACAACACATCCTGTGATGTGAGCACTAGGGCTATAGGTGATCGTTAAGTGCCCCCAGTGCTTCACACAAAGCGTAAATCAAGCAAACCTGCCTCTACCTCCATGTCCTAGAGGAGACTCTGACTGTCATGCCTATAGCGGTAGAGCGTTTGCAGTGGTATAAGAGATGCATAGTGAGGTCATTTGGATGCGCAGGCGTCCAACGGCAATAACAGGCCTGCGTTCCCCAGAGAGCCATCAGGATAAGCAAAGGCTTAGCGGTGGAAGCCTGTACCAACATAGTACTGCCTCTATGCATCTAAGTAGCATTGCTTCACCTTGACAGAGGAACATACATGAGCCCAGTAAACTACGGGCTGATGAATAATTCTCATTTGTTGTTGTAAATGAGAATACAGTGAAAAGGATGAGACAAAAGAACTGTATCTCATTAACTGTCAACATGTGCAGTTAGTTTTGCAAGATCTGAAAATCCAAATGAGATCTGTAGAAAACCAGGCATTTAAATTGGTCACACTATGGACATATTAGGCTGGCATCTAAAATGACACATTAGAAATGGAGGGCAATTTTCTAAATAGCTTTATGGAAGTCTAAAAGCGCCACAACTGGCTCACAATCGTCTTTTTCGGCCTCATTTAGAGTGACTGAGTCATTTTATTAGTGATTAGACCAAAAGAGCTCCGGGTCCTGCAGTATTGAACCTCAGATTGTAATTTACTCGTAATGCGGAAAAGGGGGAATATGCAAATAAAGTCGGAGTATTTTGTGCTTGCAGTTTCGCCCCTGGGCAGCTTGTCCCACGACACAAATCATCAATTAAGATCCCAGCAGGGATCTCGGCATTTAAATTAGCCCCATTCAACAACTTTTATCTTCCAGACAAAACATTACAGCCTCATGATAGCAGAAATAAAACAGGCTATTAAATGTGATTTGACTTTGGGCAGAAAATGGACATGCAATGCTCCTTTTTTTGTTTCTTTTTATGTATTCACGCGTAGGTGCAGCAGCCACTTTGTGTAGTGTTGCTTCTTTAGCTTTAATATTTACAATCATAATACATATTTATGACTGAAATTGTAAAGAAATCCACCATTTAATTAATATATCTGCAACACCATAACATTTTTGCTTGATGACTATATTGAAAAGCAAAACTGTTGTATGTTGCATTACGAGACACTACTGTATATTAGAGCTAAGTTTGCATGTAACATGTATCACATGTAACTATTTAGGAAATAAGTATGATTTATTTAGAAATATTTCGAATTTAGTTTTTTTTTTTTTTTTTTGCATGTTTCAATTTATCGTACCTGTGTAATCTTTGTGACAATAAGTCAGATAAAGAATTTTAAAATATGTACTTTCTCATCACACAGCAGTGATTGCACTATAGGCTAGATAAACCTTATTATGAAACACTCTCTGGTCTCTTGCAGTTGAATGCCTTGCTTATAAACGTAATATTTTTAACATAATTGCACTAAGGGTTATTACCAGATTTCCAGATAGAGTAATAAAAATGCTTTTGTTTGACTTAATACAAAGATAAAATATTTTACAATAATGTAATAGCTTGATCGAGTTAATGCCTTACTTAAATAGCTCAATTTGCTGACTTCAATTCCTTTAATTTAGTATTTAATTTGACCTCCGACTTCTTTAAAATTCATCATCACTTTTTTTTTCTTTTTACAAAGACTTTCAAGCTGTTCCCTGTCTTCAAAACTATAGTCATGCAAGTTCAAATTCACAGACCCAGTGCCATGAATTGTTTAATTAATGTCATATACAATAGTGAAAGTTACTAAACTTTTACAGAGGAACAAGTCTAAAACTGATGAGGAACTATACTGTTAACAGTGCAAAGTTATTTTGTCTCTCTGTGAGTCAGAAAAATCAGCTTCATTTTTTTTACAAATCAATGGACAAACCTGAGAATTCACAAGAGAGTGATAATGATTTGCTATCTAAAATATTAAATCTGATCAGATGAGCACACAGAAAAGCTGAGCCAAGTTGCCAACAGCAAAGACTTAAAACTGACCCATTAAATCTTATTTTTAAAAATAAATTTAATAATAAAAGATTACGTAGTTGAAATATTAACTGTGATGACTGTACTGGAACCCACATTAAGCATTTTTCTCATATCATTATTTGAAGTCTATAAAATCTGAAAATTATGCATCGTATACATAATGCTGAAGAACAGAATATTAGAATTAAAATAAAAAATCTAAATATTAGGCAAAATACATTTTATAATATATGTTTTACAGATGGTAATGTATCTGCCAGTTACCTACACTCAGTGTTTTCTTTTTCTGATACTCTGCTTGTTTTTGTTTTTACGTAATTTAATTACGCTCTAGAAAACATAGTTTTTGCATAGTAAGTTAATATAATCACAAATAAAACTGTATTAAAAAATAATAAAGACAAATCTAAACGTCAGATTTATATTTACAAAGCAGTTTCATCTTGCAATACAACTGACCAATCATAAACAATACAACTGACCATATATATATATATATATATATATATATATATATATATATATATATATATATATTATTATCGTATGACAGTCATTAAAACCAACAGGACATGAGATTTGCACAAAACCAAACATTAACAATAACAATAAAACTTTCTAAAAACCAGTTAAGTATTCTAAAGTGGAATGTCGGCGTGTATATTTCGCACGTTATGAATATGACGATTCAATCACGTTTCGCTACAGCAGAGGTCCCCAAATGCCTTTTAAAACCCTACACAAATGTCAACACAAAATTTACCACCACATTTCACAAGTCCAAACGCATTATCCACCAAAAAAAATCATCCACAAGACTCTTTTGCTATTCCCAAACTGAAGGGCATCTTCTCCGTTTCCCTCTTTCCTCTCTTCATCACACTCGTTCTCTTCCGCCTCCTACCTCCCTCTCTCTCACTCGATCTCTGTGACCTGCTCGCTCGCTCGCTCTCTCTCTCTCTCTCTCTCTCTCTCTCTCTCTCTCTCTCTCTCTCTCTGTCTGTCTATCATTCTCTCCCCTCAGCCCTCGGCCCTGTCTGAGTGAATAATGTCCTGCCTTTTGTAATGAGACCGAGAGAAAAAACAAAAAACAAAAAAAAAAGCTGGAGTGTTGGCCCGCTCCGCGCGCTGACATTGAAAATGAATGACAGCTTACCTGAATGCCAATCTTCATCAGACTGACACCAGGCTGACAACACAGCCTATACTCCCCTACACAAGCCGTGACGTCTGACACATCAGACCCCTCCCACCATCTCCCCCCTCTCTTTCTCTCTCTCTCTCTCTCTCTCTCTCCGTTGTCCGTACCCCTCTGCCTAGTAGGCTACAACTCCGCGGTTCCTCTTCCACAGGCATTATACACGAATCGAACACCCAGGGCCTTGCACGCGCATCTTTGGTTCATTAACGGAGTAGCACGCTGGCCCCCTATCGACATAAAATGAGACCTACATACTGCGAAGAAGGCTGCAGGTCGGCTTCGCTGCTTGCCTGTAGGCTATATGCAAAGGTTGCCACCAGCAAAAAGAAAAGGGAAAAAATGTGCCACTTGGTCATCCCAAATGTTTAGTTAGTCGTATAGAAGAAACGTGGCTGACCACAAGGCTACTGGCAAAGTCACAGCTGAGAAAGGCAAATCGATATCATTGCTATGTGCAATTTGTCACACAACTTTTTTTTTTTTTACAAGAACTTAAAGAACTGTTTTATGTATGAACATGTCACGGCCGTATTTTTAAATTATTCACATGATTATTCGCCGCTAAGAAGCGGAAAGTTGATCAACTCTAACTCCCAGAATACTGTTCGCTGAATGCTGAAACGCGATTGGCCAGTTCGTGGAACAGGAAGTCTTAAGGTGTAAACCCTGGATGCTACTTTGTTTCCATGGAAATACTTTATGCTTGTAGCAACGCTTCTTGTCGTAAGTCATAAATATAGTGCTAATGAATATAAAAATTGGTTCCAGGAGTTGGCTGGTTTATGAGGTATCTGTACAAGCCTGTTAAGATCAGTCGTCACAGGCTAGAAAGCGCAGAAATGGAACAAGGCATTAGTTTGCACGCTTGCTATTGTTTAGAACGCTATTCTTAATTCTACCTGCTAATATGATAGCTAAACTTAGTCAAAAGACAGCTTAGTTACAGTACATCTCTCGTAACAGTAACTGGAAGAAGAGGGAAGCGTCGGATTTCTAAACACAAGAAATGTCTTCTTGTTTATTTTTTGTACAGGTACAGTAGATTTGAGTGTGAGAGTTGAGGATGGCTGAGCTGGTGTTGGGTGTTGGTACAGGTGTATTCATCATCGCTTTAATCTGGATTGTGACTCTCGCGCTCACCATCATTCTTTCGCGCGCAACCGGTGCAACAAAGTGAGAACATTATCTTCTGTTTTTAATGTAGCATCTGCATCTGGTATGTTCTGTATAAAGCGATGTTACATTGTCTTATCAGGTTAGGGATCATTCCTATATTTCTTCTGGCGCTCACCATCTCACTGGTCCTAATATTTTTCCCTCGCGCCCCTGAAGTTCCCACCCCCGAAACAAAAATTCAGGTGAGTCATTTAGGTAGTTGTCAAATAACATGAGCATGTTGGTTTGTCTTTAATCAACATCATGATGTTTAGGTTTAGATTTATATGAAATGTATATGAATGTATAAGCAAAGTGTATATTTTAGGTGCTGTAACTGGTCATTATTTATTTTTCACAATTTGTAATCACCTTTAAGATTTTTTTGCATTGCATTGCACTTAAAAGAATATTCCGTCTCCAATGGAAGTTGAGCTCAATCGACAGCATTTGTGGCATAAAGTTAATTACCGCTAAAAAATAATTTGACTCATCCCTCCTTTTCTTTGAAAAAAGCAAAAATCGAGGTTAAAGTAAGGCACTTACAATGAAAGTGAATGGGGCCAATTTTTGGAGTGTTTATTGGCAGAAATGTGAAGCTTATAATTAGCACTTAAATGAATTACTCTGTTAAAACTTGTGTATTATTTGAGCTGTAAAGTAGTTAAATTAGGGCTGCAACCAGGGCCGGACTTTGGAGGATGGGGGCGCCTGGGCTTGAGTCATTTTTTGGCCCTACCTACTCTATAAATGACTTTAAATAGAACAACATGCATCATAGAGCTATGTATCATAGCTCTAAAGCAGTTACATAAGTCCAGTCAAAAACTGAATCATTTATTTATATGACAACTGACTGAAGCTTGAAAAACCTTTTCCAAAAAATAATAATAATAATAAAAATTCAAAGTGATCATGACTTTTGTGCATTACAATAAACACAACTGTTTCTTTGGCAGAATGATAAAAAAAAAAACAAGCAAGATAAAGAATGAGTGAGTGGTTGTGTGTGTGTGTGTGTGTGTGTGTGTGTGTGTGTGTTGAGTAGGTAAGTGAGTGAGTAGGTGGGTGGGTGAGTTTTAGCAAACTTTGAAAAACATCAAAACCATGCACACAAATACAATAAAATAAAAAAATTACAGTAAATAAAAAAAATAGGACACTGTCTATCCCCCTCACACAGCTTAAACAAGCATGACACCATACAACAGCAGGATCCAGAGGCTGATCATTTAAAACAACAACATACTATAGAGAAATAGGTAATCAGGTTTTGACTTTATGTATGTACTGTCTGTCATCTCATTTGAAAGATATTTATGTAGTACAAATGATGAGATTGAAGCTTACTTGTTAGAAGTGGCATCTTCTGGATTTCTTAGCAGCAAAGTCTTTGATCAAATCAGCACGCACACTCTCACCGATTTTACCCCAGTGAGCTGGATCGGTGGCTAAAGGGTCTGTAGAAGTTGTAGGCCTATCTGGTTCAGTAGCTGAAAAAGTTGCCATTTCTTCCACCGAGCTAACGGCTTCTGACTGAAGAGATGATGATGATCCATTGATGGGCTGCCCTGCTCGTGAAGTCAGATCAGCTCCAGCGGTTTCCTCCAGCAGGTTGTTGTCCTCTGGATTCTCTGCTTGCACATCAGCCTGTGGTGTCACAGGTGTGAAAAATCCAGTGATCGTTTTCATTTTTACTGAGTGCTTCCTTTTCGCATTGCTGTCTCTCATTTTTGAGTTTTCTTTTAAGCGCGCCACTCCAATACCGCTTGTCCGCCATGTTAACAGTGTCTAATGCAGACAGGTGTGTACCACCGTGTGTAAACACGACACATCGTAACCACCAATAACCAATCATCAAACATCAAGATGACTGACATGTAATTTAGTTAATTAAATGACATTATTCCGTGCACAGTACCAATCAACAAACTTAAAATGAAAAATAAAATGACTGGCATATAACTGAACAAATCAAAAGAAATGGGCTGGAGCCCAGTCAAGGCCAATGGTAAGTCCGGCCCTGGCTGCAGCTAATGATTATTTTGGTCTGTTATTTGGTTTATTATTAGACTATTCGGGCGATTATTGCAACGATTAATCATTTGCTCTTAACCGACTATTTAGCTTGAGCCCCGAATTAAAAGGTTGTATCAAACGTGCTTACTAACAATAAAGAGGGTAAAACCATCTTTTAAAAATACCTCTAAATGACATTCACTGAATTAAAGGGAAAAAAAACTTTTTATTAAGTTTAATTCAGTAAAAAATTCACTGCAAAAAATCTTATTGTTATCAAGTGTTTTTGTATTGTTTTCCATTTAAAATTGTCTGAAAATCCTTAAAACAAGATACATTTACTTTTGAGGCAACATATAAGATATTAAGACACATACATACACTGGCGGCCAAAAGTTTAGAATAATATACAGATTTTGCTGTTTCGGAAGGAAATTGGTACTTTAATTCACCAAAGTGCCATTCAACTGATCACAAAGTATAGTCAGGACATTACTGATGTAAAAAAACAGCACCATCACTATTTCAAAAAAGTAATTTTTGATCAAATCTAGACAGGCCCCATTTCCAGCAGCCATCACTCCAACACCTTATCCTTGAGTAATCATGCTAAATTGCTAATTTGGTACTAGAAAATCACTTGTCATTATATCAGACACAGTTGAAAGCTATTTGGTTCATTAAGTGAAGCTTACCATTGTCTTTGTGTTTGTTTTGAGTTGCCACAGTATGCAATAGACTGGCATGTCTTAAGGTCAATATTAGGTCAGAAATGGCAAAAAAGAAACAGCATTCTCTAGAAACTCGTCAGTCAGTCATTGTTTTGAGGAATGAAGGCTATACAATGCTTAAAATTGTAAAAAAACTGAAGATTTCACAGCCATCTTGCTTTCTGAACTCGGGGTCCTCTGAGTTTGTTCGAGTTTCCGAGTAGGAATTCTGACATCGGGGGGCGTTCCATTTGTCAGTTCCGGTCTCGGAACTCGGAAAATAACTTGGAGCTCTGACTTCTGAGACAAATGGAACGCACGATAAGAATATCATGTCACATTGCAGGAAACTACTGGGACTGCTTCAAATGTCATAAGAACTGCACTTTAGATTTATGAAGCTGTACAATAGACAGATAGATAGATAGATAGATAGATAAACTATAAAATGTGCAGTATAGGATGGATGGACAGACGGACTATAAAGTGTATAAGATAGATAGATCGATACTTTTTAAATTCTTTTATCCTTACTAAATTGTTTAAAACATGTTCATAAAGTCAATGTACTTAATCACAAAGTAATGTGATAATTGTTTTCAGAGCTTTGTGAATTTTAACATTTGTGCTTGAAAAGAGTGGTAGTGATAGTATAAACCTGTGTGTTTGAGTTATATTTGACATAAAGGCATGTACTGGTTTATCTGTCCTCAACAGAAGACAAGCACAAACACAACAACTTCTCTCTTTGCCAAAACTAGCACTCTGAGCTGCC